>NC_064638.1:444273296-444535796 GCF_023864345.2 Schistocerca serialis cubense | reverse complement strand
TCTGATCGTCCAACTTATTTTACATCCGAACGGTACATTTCTGTACGTGCATTGCATGTCGGAAACACTACCCGTTAAGTCCTTTCTACAACCCATAGAAACCAGTAATAGGAATTCCGAAATTGATGGCACTATTTAGTACCAGAGAACTTTTAAAGTCTAACATCGAGCCGGCCGGGTGGCCGAGCGGTTCTAGGCGCTACAGTCTGGAACCGCGCGACCGCTACGGTCGCAGGTTCGAATCCTGCCTCGGGCATGGATGTGTGTGATGTCCTTAGGTCAGTCGGGTTTAAGTAGTTCTAAGTTCTAGGGGACTGATGACCTCCGAAGTTAAGTCGCATAGTGCTCAGAGCCATTTTAATCTAACATCCACGTTGTATGTACTCGTATGCGACTGAATCGACGAATGAAAATTTGAACAAAGGCCGGGATTTGAACCCAAGTCTCCTGTGCACTAAGTGGAGGTGCTGACCACTGCACCATCCTGGCACAGTGGCTTTGCACAACTGCACGGCCTACCCTAACACGTATCCTTCATCAATCAGGAGTTCCAATCACGCCTCAGCCCACTTGGTATTCCCCAATGAACTCATTGGAGAGACTCTCGAACTGTAATGAGAATAGAAACTCAGCATGGAACCAAATGCGGGATACTGCCTGAAACCCAATTAGATCTATTCCAATGCAATTGGAGAGCCTCTGCAGTGCTATTCTAATTTAGCATATCCGAAGGAATATTGCATCATTCTCCTTAACAATACAAGTACTGCAATACGACATTTATCTGCCGATAACAGATAGCGACCTTCAGTTGAAATGCCATCTTCTGTACGGGAATTACACAATGTATGTACGAGTACAGGTTGTGACGCATGACCGATGACACACGAAATTTTGAATCTTGTCGTGGGTCGTACACGGATAGTCAAAGCGGCGAGTTAACTGGTCCTCCTGGTATTTTCATAATGGTCGCTTTTCTCGCTCTGTTTGTCTTGTTTTAAAAATAAACCAAAATTGTTGCAGGCAACGACTGGAAATAATTTTATTTCCTTTTTTCCCGTGTCGGAAGCCATGTAGGATTAACTCCGATTATGCTCCTTCCTATTTTGAGTAACGTGTTGCAAGGTTTCAAAGAAAAAATGAATAAAAAAAGTAAAAAAGTAAAAAATAAAAGAATGGCCAGTACCATGTGAGGGACTAACACAGTGACAGGCAGCGGGCAGCGGGCGGGTGGCCGGAGAAGGGGTAGGCATCCGATGAAAAAGAATGGGGGGTGGGGGCGAAGGGGAAGGAGTAGGCATCCGATAAAATAAAAACTAAAGTGGACAGATTATTACGTCTTTCGCCTTCTACTTTCGGAGCGGTGGTGCGGTTCTTATAGAGCTGATGGCTGTTCGCAGTCACAGCTGCTAATGCAGTTAACGTATCTTATAGTTTTTAGCTAGGTGATGAAGCATATTGTGTATGGGTAATTGAGATTTTTCTACAGCGGCACTACTTAAACCACTGTACGATGTATGGCACAGCAGTGTAGGTGTATAATACTCCCCTTCCCCATTTCCTTTCGAATTTGTCTAAAACCAGCGTCATTGATATTAAGCGAGTAATGTTTGGAAGAATTAGTCTATTTCTTGACTAGTTCTCGTAATTTTGCTGTCGTAATTTTCTGAATAACGCTTTCCGCGATGCGCAGCGTCTTGCTTGTACTGTTTCTACGGTTTCCATCCGTCCTGATATATCGGGACCGCCACCGTGCCGGCAAGGGTGGCCGAGCGGTTCTGGGCGCTACAGTCGCAGGTTCGAATCCTGCCTCGGGCATGGATGTGTGTGGTGTCCTTAGGTTAGTTAGGTTTAAGCAATTTTAAGTTCTAGGGGATTGATGACCTTAGAAGTAAAGTCCCATAGAGCTCAGAGCCATTTGAACCATTTTTGAACCGTCACCGTTATGGACCTTGTCCCGTCGTTCCGACAAGACCCAATTCTGTCTCGGTTTTTCAAAATACTGTTACGAGCTTGCCTTGAATATCGAAGTAACCCCACCTGTTAGCGCAACATGTCAATGCAGCCTCAGTTAATTTTATTTTGCCAACAAGTTTATGTTGACAAGGCCGACTCACAGATGGTATTGCTTGTTGCATATCGTGTATCGACGATGCAAGGTAATGCTAGATCTAGTGCCGTCATTAGAGAATATAACAGACTTCTGCAGTAGTCGGGGCTGGAAATATTTAAACAACGCCGTGCAGAGCAATCGGACAGTTTCATTTGAATAGCTACCTGATAAGACGATACTTTCTAAACGTAATACGAACAACGAGTGCAAGTCTCTTTTTTTATGGGACTTTACTGCTAAGATCATCAGTCCCTAAGCTTGCACACTACTTAACCTAAATTATCCTAAGGACAAACACACACACCCATGCCCGAGGGAAGACTCGAACTTCCGCCGGGACCAGCCGCACAGTCCATGACTGCAGCGCCTAAGACCGCTCGGCTAATCCCGCGCCGCTACAAGTTAGTAACGCTTGAAGTGTCACTGCAGGTGTATAAGGTGTGAAGTGTATAATCATGTCTACTTTTATAACTAAAGTGTAATTGTCGACTGTTTGCCATCTAATAAATTTACCTTATCATAGCTTCCGAAAATCCCTAAAGGTGGAAAGAGAAAGTCTCACTCTTCGGATGATTACACAAGAGTGGTCTTTCATCAAGAAAGAGTTGTCTTGTGACAGCCAGAGCGAGAGCACCAGCAGCAGCGAGTACTGTTTGTATAAAGCGTTTATTTTGCATTTTGTTTACGACCTTCCACTAAGGAAGGGATTCTATTTGTGTTTATCTGCTCTGCATAGTAACTAACAGTTCTTGATAAAACTTTACGTAGTTTTCGTGTTAGATTTCTTAGTGTTTTCTTGATCGTTTAGAACAGAAAGCGCCCTAAAACCGTCTTTTGTTTGTTTCGCGGCCGTTAGCCACTAGTCACTTGAATCAGCAGTTGTCTTGTGACAGCCAGAGCGAGAGCACCAGCAGCAGCGAGTACTGTTTCTATAAAGCGTTTTTGTACTTATTTGCTGCGCTTAGCTTTTAAATAGTTTTTCTGGGAAAACCTAGCGTAGTTTTCGCGTCTCGTATTTCAGTGAGTGTTTCTTGATTATCAGAGTACCTCATCAGAAGATTATCTTGGGAATTTGTCACCGTATAGAGTAGGGTAAACATACTCATGTGTAGGAACTGTGGTTGTTGTGAGCGGACGCAAGGAGAATTGGCCACTCTTCGGGGGCAGGTGGAGGCTTTGTCTGTTAGGCTCATCGAGCTCGAGGCGCAGGCGTCGGCTCGTAGTGGCGTTGGGGCAACTGTGGTGAGACCTATGCCTACTTCGGTGGCCTTGGAATCACATGGAACCCCTGATGTCGCTGCGTCTTCCGGCAGTGAGCATCTTACCGGTCAGCCATCACTCCAGGGTGAATGGCGGACAGTGGTGGGCTCGCGCGTGCCTGGCCGAAAGGCGAAGGTGGGATCTGGCCGCGTGGCAGCTGCCTTACCCCTTTCCAACAGGTACGGGGTGCTTCCTAGTGGTGATGACATCGTTTCCGAGCCACCACAGGATGCCTCGCCTGTTGGGGCAGTGGCCGATTCTCCGGCAAGGTCCCGACAGTCACAGAGGGCGGGCCTATTAGTTATAGGGAGCTCCAACGTTAGGCGGGTTATGGAGCCCCTCAGGAAAATAGCGGGTAGGTCGGGGAAGAATGCCAGTGTGCACTCGGTGTGCTTGCCGGGGGGTCTCGTCCGTAATGTGGAGGAGGCCCTTCCGGCAGCTATTGAACGCACTGGGTGTGACCGGCTGCAGATAGTAGCACATGTCGGAACGAATGACGCCTGCCGCTTGGGTTCTGAGGCCATCCTTGGTTCCTTCCGGCGGCTGGCTGATTTGGTGAAGACAACCAGCATCGCACGCGGAGTGCAAGCTGAGCTTAATATCTGCAGCATAGTGCCCAGAGTCGATCGCGGTCCTCTGGTTTGGAGCCGTGTGGAGGGTCTAAACCAGAGGCTCAGACGACTCTGCGACTATAATGGTTGCAAATTCATCGACCTCCGTTATTGGGTGGAGAACTGTAGGGCCCCCCTAGACAGGTCAGGCGTGCACTACACACCGGAAGCAGCTACTAGGGTAGCAGAGTACGTGTGGCGTGCACACGGGGGTTTTTTAGGTTAGAGGGACCCCCCCTTGGGCGAAACGATAAAATATCTGACGGCTTACCAGAGAGGACATTATCATCGTTGATAAAGAACGTCCGTCCTCAGAGACCAAAAACAGGAAAAGTTAACGTAATATTGGTAAACTGCAGGAGTATCCAGGGCAAGGTTCCTGAATTAGTATCTCTTATTGCAGGAAATAGTGCGCATATAGTATTAGGAACGGAAAGTTGGTTAAAACCGGAAGTGAACAGTAACGAAATCCTAGACACAGAATGGAATATATACCGCAAGGATAGGATAAACGCCAATGGTGGAGGAGTATTTATAGCAGTAAAGAATTCAATAATATCCAGTGAAGTTATTAGCGAATGCGAATGTGAAATAATCTGGGTTAAGTTAAGTATCAAAGGTGGGTCAGATATGATAGTCGGATGCTTCTATAGACCACCTGCATCAGCAACCGTAGTAGTTGAGCGCCTCAGAGAGAACCTGCAGAACGTCGTGAAGAAGTTTCGTGATCATACAATTGTAATAGGGGGAGACTTCAATCTACCAGGTATAGAATGGGATAGTCACACAATCAGAACTGGAGCCAGGGACAGAGACTCTTGTGACATTATCCTGACTGCCTTGTCCGAGAATTACTTCGAGCAGATAGTTAGAGAACCAACTCGTGAAGCTAACGTTTTAGACCTCATAGCAACAAATAGACCGGAACTTTTCGACTCCGTGAATGTAGAAGAGGGTATCAGTGATCATAAGTCAGTGGTTGCATCAATGACTACAAGTGTAATAAGAAATGCCAAGAAAGGAAGGAAAATATATTTGCTTAACAAGAGTGATAGGGCACAAATCGCAGAATATCTGAGTGACCACCATCAAACGTTCATTTCTGAGGAAGAGGATGTGGAACAAAAATGGAAAAAATTCAGAAACATCGTCCAGTACGCCTTAGATAAGTTCGTACCGACTAAGGTCCAAAGCGAGGGGAAAGATCCACCGTGGTATAACAATCATGTACGAAAGGTACTACGGAAACAAAGAAAGCTTCATCATAGGTTTAAGAGTAGTCGAATCATAGCTGATAAGGAAAAGCTGAACGAAGCGAAAAAGAGCGTAAAGAGAGCAATGAGAGAAGCATTCAACGAATTCGAACATAAAACATTGGCAAACAATGTAAACAAGAACCCTAAAAAGTTTTGGTCATATGTAAAATCGGTAAGCGGATCTAAATCCCCTATTCAGTCACTCGTTGACCACGATGGCACCGAAACAGAGGACGACCGAAGAAAGGCAGAAATACTGAATTCAGTGTTCCGAAACTGTTTCACTGCGGAAAATCGTAACACGGTCCCTGACTTCAGCCGTCGCACGGACGCCAAAATGGAAAATATTGAAATAAACGATATCGGAATTGAAAAACAACTGCTATCACTTAGTAGCGGAAAAGCATCCGGACCAGACGAGATACCCTTAAGATTCTACAGTGATTATGCTAAAGAACTTGCCCCCTTTCTATCAGCAATTTATAGTAGATCGCTGGAAGAACGTAAAGTACCTAGCGACTGGAAGAAAGCGCAGGTCGTTCCCATTTTCAAGAAGGGTCATAAATCAGATGCGAATAATTATAGGCCTATTTCGCTTACGTCAATCTGTTGTAGAATAATGGAACATGTTTTGTGTTCTCGTATTATGACGTTCTTAGATAATACAAATCTCCTTCATCATAACCAACATGGATTCCGCAAACAGAGATCATGTGAAACTCAGCTCGCCCTATTTGCCCAAGAAATTCACAGTGCCGTAGACACTGGCGAGCAGATTGATGCCGTATTCCTGGACTTCAGGAAGGCATTTGATACGGTTCCGCACTTACGTTTAGTGAAAAAAATACGAGCTTACGGAATATCGAACCAGGTTTGTGATTGGATTCAGGATTTCCTAGAAGAAAGAACACAACATGTCATTCTTAACGGTTCAAAATCTGCAGATGTAGAGGTAATTTCGGGAGTACCGCAGGGAAGCGTGATAGGACCTTTATTGTTTACAATATACATAAATGACTTAGTTGACAACATCGGTAGCTCCGTGAGGCTATTTGCAGATGACACGGTTGTCTACAAGAAAGTAGCAACATCAGAAGACTCGTACGTACTCCAGGAGGACCTGCAGAGGATTAATGCATGGTGCGACAGCTGGCAGCTTTCCCTAAACGTAGATAAATGTAATATAATGCGCATACATAGGGGCAGAAATCCATTCCAGTACGATTATGCCATAGGTGGTAAATCACTGGAAGCGGTAACGACCGTAAAATACTTAGGAGTTACTATCCGGAGCGATCTGAAGTGGAATGATCACATAAAACAAATAGTGGGAAAAGCAGGCGCCAGGTTGAGATTCATAGGAAGAATTCTAAGAAAATGTGACTCATCGACGAAAGAAGTAGCTTACAAAACGCTTGTTCGTCCGATTCTTGAGTATTGCTCATCAGTATGGGACCCTTACCAGGTTGGATTAATAGAAGAGATAGACATGATCCAGCGAAAAGCAGCGCGATTCGTCATGGGGACATTTAGTCAGCGCGAGAGCGTTACGGAGATGCTGAACAAGCTCCAGTGGCGGACACTTCAAGAAAGGCGTTACGCAATACGGAGAGGTTTATTATCGAAATTACGAGAGAGCACATTCCGGGAAGAGATGGGCAACATATTACTACCGCCCACATATATCTCGCGTAATGATCACAACGAAAAGATCCGAGAAATTAGAGCAAATACGGAGACTTACAAGCAGTCGTTCTTCCCACGCACAATTCGTGAATGGAACAGGGAAGGGGGGATCAGATAGTGGTACAATAAGTACCCTCCGCCACACACCGTAAGGTGGCTCGCGGAGTATAGATGTAGATGTAGATGTACGATAAGGAAGCATTGTGTGAGATTTGTACCTGTTTCATCTCAGTAGCTTACGAAGGTAAGGCAAGTGTGAGACATCACAGTTCTACGAAGAATCATACGAACAGATTCGCGCTTGCATCGACAACAAAGCTTATATATAAACTCATGATTAAAGAAGATACCCAGGAAGAATTTCTCGATGCTGTTACAGAACTAACAGCTTATGCAGTTGTCAAGCAGCATCAGTCTTTCAGTTCTTACTGTACCGTAAAACTGAAGGCCGCAGTGAATCCTGACTCCAAAGTCGCTGTAAAGCAGTATAAATCCATGAAAAAAGCTACAGAAATTGTTATAAATTTGTCGGACCACACACAGTGTACGAATGCATAAAACAATTGCAAGGAGTTTCATTTTATGGCATAGGCACTGACGCATAGAACCACGTGGCTGAGAAGATATTTGCTTTAGTAGTTCAATACTTTACTGAAACTGACGGAATCCGACGGAGGCGTTGATGTTTGGTTCGCTGAATAACGAAACACCGGACACATTTGCAAATTATTGGCTGGACACTTTCATGTAACTGCAGCTTCCAACGGAACAGTTAATTGCATTTGTGGAGACAATACCAATACCAACTTTGGAGGGCTTTATCGACGCCGCCAGCGGAAGTTATTTTACCAAACTAAAGAAGAACTAGGAAAGGAACGTAAAAAAAAATTGGATGTCCTGACCATATTCGGGAGTTTTATAAATGTGTAAAAAGCGAAAAAACATAAAATTACATGAAATCCTCCCAAAAACATTATGTACCAACTACTTCTGTCGCAACAAGTTTCATCTCATTGTGTTCTAAATAAAAAGCAATTATATCAAATAAATTTTTTACTGCATTTCCACACCCCCATTTCAAATGGCTCTGAGCACTATGGGACTTAACATCTGTGGTCATCAGCCCCCTAGGACTTAGAACTACTTAAACCTAACTAACCTAAGGACATCACACACATCCATGTCCGAGGCAGGATTCGAACCTGCGACCGTAGCGGTCACGCGGTTCCAAACTGAAGCGCCTACAACCGCACGGCCACACCGGTCGGCCCCCCATCTCAGTGTGTCCCGCCGAGGTCCCAGCTAGGTATGGTAACCCTAACTGTTCCCCACTGTGTTTGTTGAGTCTCTCTGTGACGCTCCCCGTGTACTGAACGAAGATGGAAAGCGTCGCGCAGGTTCTTCCGATCTGTTATAAGTCTCTTAATGCAACTTGGTAAAAGTTCCAGAACGCTGAACGCCAGTAAAACACTTGTCGAATGTGAGTGTTTAAGCAACCTCCTCAGTGGGTGAATTAAACTGCCGTCAGATTCTTTCAATAAATATGAATCTAGCGTCCTCCTTCCCAACATCTAAATTTGTGGTCGTTTCTCCTTGATTCGTTGCGGGTTTATACTACAAAATTCTTGTAGGTCCCTGATTCCGGCTGTAGGGGTAAGGTACTCTAGCATATAATTATTTTAAGTCAGATTGGAACACATGTGATCCCGTTGAGCGGAGCAATCGTTGAATATAGACAATGGAGAAAAGAACAGCAATCGATCGCGAAATCCATTGTTCTATTACAACAGATCTAGATTTCAACTATTACATAGTTTGCTCTTTTCTCAATTCTCGGTTGTCTTATTAGTATGAGAGCAAAGATTATTGTACGCATGAGGTGGTATCCAAAATTTTCTGGACTGGTGATGCCATCTGGAAAGGAGTAGTAGAGCTTTGCAGCGCTAGGTGGCGAGAGCTGCATATCTGAAGAGTCAGTGTACGGAGTGGCATTCAGATGGGAGGACGTGTTGCGTGTCCACAGTGATTTGCGTAATACTCTGTCTTTGGTGTGTGGCGATTTTACGATGGATCCGCGAACAGAACAGCGCGTGTGTATCAAATTCTGTGCGAATCTCGGGAAAAGTGCGACGGAGATCATTGCAATGATTCAACAAGTGTTTGGGGGGGGGCAGAGCATGAGCCGTAGTCGTGTGTCTGAGTGGCATGCGTTGTTTAGGGCCGGCCGTACAGATGTCGACGATGATGCTCACACTGGAAGGCCCCTTAGCCGCACAACGCCAGACATTGTTGCCAAACTTCAACAATTGGTTCATGCGGATCAACGTCAAACTATTCAAGACCTTGCGAGTGAAGTGGGTATTCGTTACGGGACATGTCAACGAATGTTGACTGTACTGGACATGCATCGTGTCGCCGCAGAATTTGTGCCAAGGATCGTGACTGCCGATCAGAAGGCACAGCGTGTTGTAGTGTGCATGAACCTTCGTCAGACAGCATCGGATGTTCCAACCTTGTTGTCATGGGTTATCACCGGCAACGGGAGCTGAATTTACGGTTATGACCCAGAGACAAAGCAACAATCGTCGCAGTGGAAGAGCCCGGGCTCTCCAAGGCCAAAAATAGCGAGACAGGTGGAGAGCAAAGTGAAGAGGATGATCATCGTTTTCTTTGATACCAAAGGCATTGTGCATAAAGAATTCATCCCAACCAAACAGTGAATTCCGCGTACAACTGTGACGTTTTGTGACGACTCCGTGAAAGCGTGCGCCGACGACGGCCCGAACTTTGGTGTCAAGGGAACTGGCTGCTGCATCTCGACAACGCGCCCTGTCACACGTCATTGCTCACCAGAACCCGTTTGGCAAAAACACAACATGGCGGTGGTATCCCACCCACCGTACTCACCAGGTTTGGCATCTTGCGAGTTGGCGCTATTGCCAAAACTGAAACTCAAGTTGAAAGGCCGTCGGTTCGACGCTCTAGAGAGGATTCAAGAAGCATCGCTGGCTGTGGTAAACACCCTCAAAGAACATTATTTCCAAAAAACGTTTGACCAGTGGCAGAAGAACTGGGACCGGTGTGTACGTGCGGATGGGAACTACTTCGAGGGTGATGGTGACCTTCAGTCCCAAGGTAAGGTTTTAAACAGATGACAGCACCAGCCCTGAAAATTTTGGATAGCACCTCGTACAACATACCGTGTACCCAAATAGGCCAGTGAATTAAAAAGTAATGTAAAATTTATCGCTGACGCCAATTATGCCTTTCAGAAATCGCAGCAAACAAAGCGACCGAACGCGCCCCATCTGTGCGGGTCACGGCCTGGTGAATACGTGTATATATATATATAATGGAGCTTGCGTTCTTCATTAATAAATAGTGTCTCAGTTAAAGCCGTAGTTCATCAAATTGGCTTAGTTATTGTCCGATTCCAAAGTAGGTCACGGGTCGCTGTTAGAGTGCTCAAACCACATTGCATCTCCTTGCTGCACATTACAGTAAGCGTAATTGTATTTCAGTTCAGTCCCAATCTTTTAACCAGATGCAGATCGTCTGCAATTTTTTTCGTATTTAATTAAAATTTTCTAACGGTTTCACCCATCTGTACGTAGCAGCGCAGTTTACGAATAGTCTCATAGCGCTACAGACGTTGTACGGCAGCTAAACACATAAGCGTAGACGGTAGACACTGTATCACTATACTATGAGGCACACTTCGCTTCTGATAAAGACTCCCCACTGAAACTCAACTCCGGTTGCTCAGAGATAATCAGCGATTGGCAGCGTAGCATCACTTGGGTCGACAGTATTTAGTTTACACGACAAACACACTCTTCTCATGCGTGGGCACTTATTGCCTTTGGGCACTTACTAAAATTTTTTGTAATTTCTCTTCGACTAACCCCTCCCCTCTCCCCAGCAGTTTGGTTCCTTTACATGTATAAATGAGCTGCATGGATTTCGGGCTCAGTAGAATAAGACAAGTCGTGAGAGAAATATAAGAATTTTTTTACTGAAATCAAGAAGCAATTTAAAGATAAAAATTGCAGGTTGGTACAGCTCATTCGGCTTGTAAATTACTACAAGCAATAACAGGCACTCTCACAGTATAGAGGGACGTATGTTTCGCTTGAATCTTTTTGGGGAAGTATCTATTACATTTATCATGCAGGCCTTATGTATAAGAAGTAATTCAGAAGAGTGTTTTTGAGGAAGAGATGGACCAGATTATAACAATGTTTAAAAAAGTTTCGAAACGCTTGGTCTGGAATCGATGTTAATAAATTCCAAACTGGAATTTATCAGAAATATTTAGAGAAAACAACAACCTAGAGAGGATTATAGGGAATTTTTTAGGAGTTAACTGCGGTTTTTCTCGGCGAAGCACTACCTCAGGTCGTAAATTTGTGTTCCAGGGCGGTCCATCATGCAAGGTTCATAACTAAAACAATTTATTGCCTGGAAATATTTGTGTTCCGTGATTAATTTGAGTCAACAATACAAGAAGAGACTGCAATTTGTGGTATACGCATTTTTCTGGCCGATATGTATGTTGAAACGTAGCTCTCTGCTTCTATTGCAGCCTGGCACACTATGCGGATTTCAGCCTTCATAGATAAATATCACATTTATTTAACATTTTGAAGTGGACGGCTTGAGGGACACACGTGGTGGGACAAACAGACCGATAAGCGTCACACATCTTTCATGATCGCTGTATGCACCTCCTCATAATTAATGTATGGGAATGATTACGCAGTTTAAGCCGAAGCTCCACTGAGACTATTGTTTTGTATCTGTGAAGTATAATAATATAATATTAGAACGCACCGCCGGAACCACCAGTTACTTACTATAAAGGTTTTATATATAATGTTCTTGATACTTCTCTTTCACTTGTAGATATTAAATAAAGCTTTGCGTCTCTTGTATGTCGTCGAGGTTTGCGTGCCGACATATCGGATGTTACATAATCACTGTTTCGTACAGTGCCATAATGAGAGCTAGTTGTTCCAGTTTGTGTGTACATTATCACGTAATAACCAGACTGAGTCACATCAAATTCGCTGCAGAGAATGGGATTGATGACGCTGTCAGTGCAACAATGGGTGGATGTAGCGCTTGTCATCTTGCTTGCAAAAAAAAAATATTCAATTAGTATTTCATTGCGTTCATCAGCGCAAATAAGGTACTTCCGTCAAAGCGGAGTCGTTGACCAGTTTTTGAAGTTCTACAATTTTGAAAGGTTTTTATGAACAGATTTATAAAAAGAAATTTGCAGTGTATTTAAATTGAGAATCTAACCATGGCCAATACCAAACATACATGTAGCAACCACATACCGTTCCATATATTGTACCCTAATGAACCAGAAACTTAAGACAAATTATGTCGCTAAGTCTGCCTTCTGCATTTCATCCACCTTTAGTCATAATACAGTTCAATTCTCATGATATTAATGAACAGTTTCAAGTATGATATATGTACATTAATGCTCGTGAAAGCGGCGGCTATAAATTTAATTGGTATTTTTTAATATACCATTTTAAAAGTGTTTCAGTAATCGAATGTGAATTTTAGATTTATGTGTGTTCATGTGGTGACTGTTAAATGCGTCTGACATATTTAGTGCCACCATAAATGGTTTGCTATTTGTTGTCTTGCTTAACAAGAAAGTTTTCTGAAATTTGAAACTTATTACGTCCGTGTTTGCACGGAAACATACTAGAGTTGTTGGTCGACGAGCTGCACGAGTCAATTTCTCGTCCCATTATATTCCATGCCTGCTCGATTGGAGACAAATCCGGAGATCGTGATGGCCAGGGAAATTGCTGCAGCTCTTGCAGAGCACGTTGAATTTCACAGGCGGTGCGTGGCCGAACATTATCCTTTTGGAACAACACATCACCCTGCTGTTGCGTGGACGGCAAAAGAAGCGGTCTAACAATACTCAGCACGAAGCGAGCTCTGTTTAACGTCCACTACAGAAACACCAAAGGTGAACGAGAGCTGTTGCCTATTGCACCTCAGACCGTAAGATCTGCGGTGGTGCCAGTGTGTCGTGAACGAGTGCACTCTGAGACAGAGATCACCGGAAATACGTCATACGCGGAAACGACTGTCGCTTGCGTGCAGGCAAAATCTACTTTCATCTCTGAAGACCACGGCACACCGTTCCAAGTGACCTTGTAACAGCTTCTGTGGCGTGAGTAAAAGACGGGTTAGAGACGTGCGTGCCCTTACTCCCACTGCTAATAACCCGTTCGCAACAGTTCGTGTTGACACGTCTGGTCTCAAAAGCCGTCTTAACTGTGCTGCGGTAGCTGTACGCCGTGGCACTGCTGCCCTTGCATTACTACGATCTTGGCGGGCGTTCATGCTGCGTGGACGTTCAGAACCAGGTCTACGGGTGATAATGTTCACGTGATCACTGATATCAGCATCCTCGCACAGCTGACGCATCACGTCCAACCAGTATGGCAGTGCTAGGAAAGGACCATTATCAGTACATTATCAATACTATTCCCCAGGTGGCAGAACCGCTATTGTCTTTGTAGGTGTACTACTTTCTCTTCCGCCAGTATATTACTCTTATGAACCATGTACTAAAGAGGAATCACTGCTAATATTTTTAATCCAATGGGATTAACAATCTGTGGCAGACGTGGTAGATGTACATAGAAGACTGTAAATTTGGTGGTTGTAATAATAATTTGTTATTTAATTCTGTTATTCTAAGTGTATCTTAATAACCACTAAAGAATATTACACAATGCCCGCAAAAGAGACACATGCTTGATGCAATATATGATATGACATTAGGCTATATCGATAGACCTCTAACCCGTCCTACAAGAAATGATTGAAATGATCTCTCTTGATGGTTTATCTTGGAGTGCACCCGAGAATAGAATTAACGGCAGCTGTAACACAGCCAACTTACTCCAGTTTATGTCTGACGTCGGAGTTCTACAGAGTCAGATATGTTTAACGAGTGGCTATTTGTTCCGAATGTAAGTTATTAGATTGTAAATTGAATCTGAAACTTTATTTAATTTTATGCTCACGTTTCGCATCGTATACGACTTGCTCCAAAATTCTAATTTCCCATGATATCTGTTCCTACTGCAGGCTATGTCTGCTCTCACTAGATATATCTACTGTTGCATGCAAAATTTGGATCAGTAAAAAAGGAAGATGTAAACAAAATACAAGCTGCAGAGGAGACATTTTTGAAAAGCTTGAAGGGCTGCACAAGAAGAGACCTTATACAGAATGAAGATGCTCAAGACGAGTTGAATGTAAATGCTGTTAATGAGGAAATAACTGAATACAGAGAATGCTTGAAAGAACTTGTGACTACAATGAGGAAATAAAGAGTATCCAAGAAAATCTTGAAATACACCCTGAAAGAAGGAAAGACATAGTTCGACCACCGAAACGATGGACAAAGGCACTGTGAAGACGAAACAGGCATAAACCTAACCACTGTTTGCCTATCGGTGACAACACATTTCGTAGTCCGTTTAGTATTCTGTCGATCATCAGTTAACCACGGCCAGTGCATTCTAATGGATGATAAACTCGTCTGCTTTCCGGCGACAGTACCTCCTGAACGAGGACTCACCAGTGTGATCGGCTTTATGGAGACATTGCTGATATCTCTTTCAGTCAGTTTTCCAATCTCCGCGTCCTCACCTCCTGGACCGTGAAACTGTACTGTCCAGTTACAGCCGCCGTACTGCTGAGCCACCATCGGTGATCTCACCATTACGTGCTATTGTCGCAGTTACTACAACGTCGGTTTCATTCCGCTACGTTTTGACCCCTTAAGTGTCGTCTGATACCTACTTCCGTAAGAATACGAGATATCATGCTAAACGTAAACAAAGGCCAGCGTATTTGTTGATTAAATTACCGGCCGCCGTAGTCTTGACGTCCAGATAGTCGACGCGTGCAGCACTTCGATGTTAATGGAAAAATGTCGCCAACACAGTGTTTTATTTTTGGTTCACAAATACTTTGCCGCAGCACCCCTGTTACAAAATCCAGAAAATGTCGCATACGAATGTCATGACCTTTGAAAGCTTCTTAAATTTAATATCTGGAAGACTTATCTAATATAAGCGTCTGCAGACACAGAGTACACGGATTTTGTTTTTTAATTTACTTTCTTTCTGTTTTTAAGCTTTGGGTCAAAGAGTAAAACCAATTTGTTTAGCCTTCGTTAAAACGCTGCAATAAGCTGCTTTGTTGTCAAGAAAAGTATGGTGCGGGAAAACAAAATCAGGGACTACGATATTGCATCATTATATTTATTGTTTAAGAAATGAAATCAAATTGCGTCATAAAGTTTCTGTTTTTGTCTTACAAGGTAGTACGGCTCTTACAGTGCTTTTAGTTCTGTGTTGTATACTCAATTCCTGCTGCGAAGAGGAAACCGTGGTATGCAGTGGAGGTTTGAAATCTTATTTTAGTTCATTTATTTTTCGACATGTACATGGCTTTCCTGTGTGAACGATACAGGTTCCGCACTGTAATGCGGGATGAATTACTAACATAACGATATTAGTTTCTCCAAACGACAAGATTAACAAAATAATGAACAAGAGAAAATATATCCAGAGAATTTACTCGCAAGACGACGAGAGTTGGAGTATATATCTGAACCAGAGTAGAGTTGAGGAGCGGAAAGGTGCTCGGACGACAAGTAAAGTTTCTTTGAACAAAAGTGTAACACAAATTAAAATCTTAGTGAGAAAATACACCAAAAAGGTGATCACAGTAAGTATAAACGTTTTAAAATATCAAAAGCTGCAGCACAAGTAGTTAAAAAGGAATTAGACCAAGAACACACCAATAATACGGTTTAAGGCCAGAGTACTAGTGTCTCACAAAGAAACTTAAGATTTTGAATTACTGGAGATACAAACAAAACATTCGTGGCTTGTTTCATAGAAAGAAAATTAGAAAAAGTCAAATGACAATTCAGCAACTGCAAAATTGCCTTAAAGCCATATAGCTATATTTCAACAGTAAGTCAAAATAATTTTTGGTTGCTAGAAGGCCCAGTACAACCGGATGACAAAACTTAGCAACTGGAAGGTTGGATTAATACCAACAAAAGGCACATTTCATCAGTAAATTAAAAACTTTACAGTTACAGGTAGGTAGGTAGGAGTTACCAAATCCACTCTGAGCAAATGCGCTAACGGTTCAGAGCTCAACAATAAAAGGCGTATCAGAGTGTTGCAGTTGCAATGAAAATACAATGAACAGTTATAGATAAAGAACGTAAATATTTGAACTAAAATTATAGCCAGATTCTTACTTTAAACTCTTACAAACAAGGAAATTTAACCTTTTTGGAATAAAGGTAAATGCTGAAGTAACAGCTGGCTGTGATATAACAAGTTTTACAGTTGGTGAAGGTGCATTAGGATTTGCCTGACATTTGGCGAAAACACAAGAAGTCCATAACTTACAGTAACGCATTGTTGCGGCATAGTAGCCAAGCAAATGGTAGCCTGAACCTATAATAAATTAAGCCTTTACGGTGTGTTTCTTAGAAAAAGATTTAGGGCCCCTTTTAAAATTAAAATTAAGCCCGCATCTCGTGGTCGTGCGGTAGCGTTCTCGCTTCCCACGCCCGGGTTCCCGGGTTCGATTCCCGGCGGGGTCAGGGATTTTCTCTGCCTCGTGATGGCTGGGTGTTGTGTGCTGTCCTTAGGTTAGTTAGGTTTAAGTAGTTCTAAGTTCTAGGGGACTGATGACCGTAGCAGTTAAGTCCCATAGTGCTCAGAGCCATTTGAACCATTTTTTTAAAATTAAACACACATAAATTGAATCTTAGTGAGACCGGTGCTTAACCTCAGGAGCAGCACGCAGCGACAATAGCTGCCCAGCGGATGCATGGCAAAATTAACTACTGACAAACAAAAACAAGCAATTCAAAACGCAGCATATTAGAAGTAATATGATTGAACGCACTCACAGTTCAGCTGCCATACCAGAATAGATCTTGTTTGACGGGCATATTACAAAAAACTATTTGGTGGTTGTACATAGAGGTTCGTGTTAATAAAGCATTACAAATACACTTAGGTGGTAGAAGTCATGGAATACCTCTCAATGTCATGTTGGACCTCCATTTGCTTGTCGTTGTGCGCCAACTCCTCGTGGTATGGACTCAACAAGTCGTTAGAACTCTCAGCAGAAATTCTGAGCCGTGTGCGTCTAATGCCGCCCACAATTTCGAAAGTATTACCGGAGCAGTAAGTTGCACACGAACTAACCTCTCCATTATGTCCCATAAATATTCGATGGAAATTCGCGTCGAGCGATCTTTCCAAAATGTTCTTCAAACTAGTCACAAACAATTGTAGTCCGGTGACATGGTACATTGTTATCCGGAAAAATTACGACGGTGTTCCGGAATTTTTTACCTCGAAGAAAACGGCCTATTGACACACGGTCAAGATGGATTTAGAAAACATCGTTCTTGTGATTTACAACTAGCTCTTCACTGGCGTGCTATTGACAAGGGATTTCAGGTTGATTCCGTATTTATGGATTTCCGGAAGGCTTTTGACACTGTATCACACAAGCGGCTTGTAGTGAAATTGCGTGCTTATGGAATATCGTCTCAGTTATGTGACTGGATTCGTGATTTCCTGTCAGAGAGGTCACAATTCGTAGTAATTGGCGGAAAGTCATCGAGTAAAACAGAAGTGGTTTCTGGCGTTCCCCAAGATAGTGTTGTACGCCCTTTGCTGTTCCTTATCTGTATAAACGGGTTGGGAGACAATATGAGCAGCCTTCTTAGGTTGTTTGCGTATGACGCTGTCATTTATCGACTAATAAAGTCATCAGAAGATCGAAACAAATTACAAAAGAGATTTATAAAAGATATCTGTAAGGTTCGAAAATTGACAAGTGACCCTAAATAACGAAAAGTTAGGACATCCACATGCGTGCTAAAAAGGAATTCATTAATCTTCGATTGTACGATAAATCAGTCAAATCTAAAGACCGTAAATTCAGATAAATACCTAGGAAATACCATTATCAACAACTTAAATTGGAAGGAACACACACAAAATGTTTTGGGGAAGGCTAACAGAAGACTGCGTTTCATTGGCAGGACATTTAGAAAACGTAACAGCTCTTCTGACGAGACTGTCTGCACTACGCTTGTCCGTCCTCTTTTAGAATACTGCTGCGCGGTGTGGAATCCTTATCAGATAGGATTGACGTAGCACATCGAAAAAGTTCAAAGAAGGGCAGCACTTTTTGTATTATCGCGAAATAGAGGAGAGAGTGTCATTGAAATGATACAGCATTTGGGTTGGACATTATTAAAACAAAGGCGCTTTTCTTTGCGAGGGAAACTTCTCACGAAATTCCAATCACCAATATTTTCTTGACACCGACCCACGTAGGGAGAAACGATGACCACGATAAAATTGGGGAAATTAGAGCTCGTACGGAAAGAAATAGGTGTTCGTTCTTTCCGCGTGCTATACGATATTGGAATGACAGAGAACTGTGAAAGCGGTTCGATAAACCCTCTGTCAGACACTTATGTGTGATTTGCAGAGTATCGATGTAAATGTAAATCTAGATGTAGATATAGAAGTAACATGGTGAATATATGACAAATCTATAACTTAATGCACCTTCACCACAGTATCAGAATACAAACGAGTGCCTTTAGCTCACAGCACCAGACCAGAGTAATGACGAACAATATCAAGTAGGAGCAGAGGGAACCAGGACGCTGTGTTAAGCACAAAGTAAACGTCTGCTACCTAGTCTCAGGATAGTCTACACTACGAGCAGGCGACAGCTCCCTAAGCCGGCTCCTTTCCCTCAACGGTCGGGCAGATGACAGTCAAGTTCCCAATGGGCGTGGTGACGCCGAAAACTCCGCAGGCGAGGCCGCCGCCTTCCAACAATGTTCGTCCAATGTGGAGCGCTCGCACGTACTCACTCAATATGGACGTCCAATTCCTACCGCTGCGAGCCAGTCACTTCTACAAAACTATCCAAGGATGGACTTATATCCCGTCCGTCGCTTTTTACGAGCGCACTGTTGAAGTGAAGTGTCCTCTGGGCTTTCGGCAATTTTAATTGAGATTTGTCGGCTAATATCTGCTCTTATCTCAGAACACCACCCATAATGTGATAATGAGTCAGGTGAAGAGCCACAAAGAAGCATTTAAAGCTAGTAAAGCCAGCTAATGCTAATGTAGTGGAACAAGAGCCATAGGAAAGAGAATCTGAAGATGAAATTACTGATGTGCAGCCCTTTAAACACTAAATTTAGAAGACATAGAAGAAACACCTTCAAGAACACGTAACTCTAGAAAAAAAATTAAAATGACCAGAACAGTGGGCTAGAAATGTTTCCAGAATCAGACAACAGTGCGTAGAATCTACATTTCATCCAGGAAATGGAGTGTTCCAGGAGTATGCATGCAATCTCCATCTCTAGAGAACTGTAGAATGGAGTGTTGCAAAAAGCTTAAGCACGCTGAGAAGCAGAAAACTTTTAGTAGATACAGACGTGTGAGAGAAAAAGAGACTTTAGTCACAGTAATACAGACCAAACCTTGAAAATGACTAACATGTGTGCATGTGAGCTAATTCAAAAAGGAATTTCACCTGTCATGCTTGTTACGGGGAACGGAACAAATTTAAGTTTGTGAGACCACTGTTTTTTAGTACGCTTCGAATCCGTAAAGGTGTTGGGCACATAAAGATACAAAAAAGAAAATCCGGAAACATAAGTGAAGAAGACAAAAATCACTTCGTCAGAATTTTTGAATAGTGTGAATAACCAAATTGAAAGTTCTGCAGTTGTTGAATCCCACCATTGTAGCTCTGTGGCAAAACGAAAATACCTAAGTCCATCACTTAATATCACACTTACGTACTTTCTGTTCAAATCTGCGCGTAATGAAAATGGTCTTGTAGCAACTAAAGTCCACATTTTTTTGAACGATATTTTTACGGGACTACAATCTCGGTTTTCATCATACAAAATCATGAACACACACTTAATTATAACGCCCCCTTTTAGCTAAAGACAGAGCTCGAAAGCGGAAGAAACAACACAAGGAGCGAGGACAAAACCCAGATGAGACTTTTCTGAACTGCAGCTTCGATCTCCAGCAAATTTTATGGTCGTCAGCTAATCCCACCAACAATATTTTGTTATATAAGCAACTGTTTAATTGTACAGAGTATGATATAAAATCAAAACATGGAGATTGTTTCATTTCGTCAGAAACAGAGAGAAAACGAGGAATGGCCGAGCGGTTCTAAGCGCTACAGTCTGGAACCGCGCGACCGCTAGGGTCGCAGGTTCGAATCCCACATCGGGCATGGATCTATGTGGTGTCCTTAGGTTAGTTAGGTTCAAGTAGTTCTAAGTCTAGGGGACTGATGACCTCAGGTGTTAAGTCCCATAGCGCTTAGAGCCATTTGAACCATTTGAAAACGAGGAAGATGTGAGATAGCAAGTTCTTTGAATGAACATTCCAAATCTCCCCATGCAGTGGTATATCACATTTCCTGTTACTGCGATCTTTGTTGCTGCACTGCACGTCAGGGATGTTCAGGAAACACCCAACCGAGAAACCATTGATTTAAAATTCATGGTTGATGGTCGTAACGAAATGTAATGCCTCCCAATGCATTCGGCAATCGCTACGGAACAAGGAAGGGTCGGAAAAGAGAAATGGCCTACTCAGTGGAAGACTATAACCAGATGTGCAAGAAGAAAGGCTAATAAACCTTATTTCGGTGACGAAATAATCCGTGAGAAGATTATCGATTGGAAGTATCATCTGAATCACCAAGATTTATCGTGCAACCGACGTTTAACGGACTCCTTTTAGCACTCATGTGGATGACCTCACACTTTTCGTTATTTAGGGTCAATTGCCTGTGACAGAAAATCACGATTCTAGTCACGTAACTGAGACGATATTCCATAAGCACGCAACTTCTTTACAAGTCGCTTGTGTGATAGTGTCAGGAGCCTTCCGGAAACGCAGACATACGGCATCAGTCTGAAATCCCTTGTCACCTCACGTAAGTGAAGAGCTAGTTGTGTTTCACAAGGACGATGTTTTCTAAATCCATGTTGACCGTATGTCAATAGACCGCCGAAAGATGTGAACGGAAAGCCCGTCGGATGACGGAAGATGTTGAGGCTAAATTTCACAAAACAGCGTCCATCGGGTAAGGCGACTTAATCAAGGCTTTGACTAGAAGTTGTTTAGAGCTTTGGATCGTAGCATGAAAATAAGAGAAATTAACAAGATCTCCTTCTGAAACAGCAAATCTTGGAACACGTTTGTCCTACCTATATCAAAACAAAAATACAATTATTTTATGTCCCTGTTTAAGTCAGCGTTTCCCTCACTAAGGTCAGAATGTCGGATTTTTTACAGAAACCCACCACATCAAGGAGATCTTGAAGGAAGTTATCAATTATCTAAGGATGAAATGACTAACTCCTGACAATAACATGTGGTTTCGAAAATTTGTGGTATGTCTTAAGATGGAAACGTCAATGAATAACAGAATAGTTCATAATATTCAACATTGTAGTGTATGCTGAAAGAAATTCTTACATATTTCAACAGTGCTGTGTACTTCGTTGCAAATAAATATGTTTATTGTCATTAGTAGTTAGTATATTTTGGAAATCACGAGTAGCTAACTCACAATCTCTGCCGGCACAACATGCGCGTGTCTACTTTCTTTTAGTAAAAAGACACCCGTTTTGTAAGGAAAGTCAGAACAAACTCAAACGTACAGACCTTTTCAAACAAAATAATCTCGTTCGGTCAGAATTATTTAAAACACTTTATGTGCAGCAAAACATTAAATTACAAGAAACCACAAACGCTTTATTAGCAGCTGTCTTAAGTCGGCTAGCAGTTGCACATAGATGATATAAGTGTACCTTTACTTGTGCTGAGCGGTGTAACAACAGAAGGAAAAACCGATATTCTCATTGTGCCACTAAACACACAATTAGCTCAGGGTAATAACTGACTCGAATTATATGTACAAGAATCATATTTGCGTTCGCAAATGTTGCTGAACTTGGGCTGTCCTAGGTGTTGGTAACAATGACAATGTGTGCACGGGTTAGGACTCGAACTCACATCTTCTGCTGGGCGAGAGCGGTCGCTTTGACCACCTTCTTTGGGATATTGCTTGTATCAAACTGACAGCCATCAGTTACATGGTAAAAACTTAGAACGAAAGATCCAAAACTAAATGACCTCATATCTCGAAAGGTTCAAAATGCAAACCACTAACTTGGCACACTTTACTCTTCCACCATAAAAGCTTTGAACTGAGGATGCAGGGCTGCCACACTACACTCACGAATAGGAAAAACACTAGTTGCAGCTCTTTGTCTCATACAGATCTTTGCCGCTGCCTACCAGAACTGAATTTTTAGTCGGTGTTAGACAGAAAACAGCTTCGTAGCTCAACTTCTTCACGTTGGCCAGCAGGAACTATCCGGTAGTTAACAAAACTAGTGGCCACCCCGCTTTTTGGTAACATTTCAGATGACCTCGGGAAAAAGTTAAAACCTCGCATCTACAGACTCTGGTTTTACAACGGTAACAGCATCTATAAATTTTTATTCAATAATAAAGAGACAATTCAACCTTTGGCACAGAGTCGTATGTTTAAGATCATATGGAGATACTGTAGAAAAGTATATGCAAGTGAGTTATGCAGAGCTGCGTCAACTAGGTAGTCAGAACATGAGATAAGTTGGAGACTAGGAAAGAAAGAGTCAGACTTTTCGGAACATACGTTAACAGAAAACCACCCGTATCATGTAGACGATGGGGTTGTACATGATATTTGGAAGGGTAGCAAGATGAACCTGCTGGAAGTACTTGAAATCAGTAACCATATGACACAGTGACAAATTTAGTTCCAAATTGTCTAACAGATTGCCTTTTCTCTCCTGTTTTAAATTAAGTTACAGTTACACAATTATTAGATTGTAGTTGAAAGTTCAACTTAAATTTTAATTTGTCGCTAAATATAATGACATCGACTTAAAAGTTTGTTGTTTTTATTTGATTGCAATTATTTTTTGGTGACATAATTATGTAATACATTCCTTCGTAGAAGTTACAGATATGAGTAATCATTTTTTGTTTTGTCTGTATAAGTAATAGCTGTGTTATTTTACCTGTGTTCATGACCTGATGATGGCCTAAGATAACGACATCCTGTTCGTGACCAAATAAATAATATTTTGCTGGAAATTAGGGACGTGTTTTCTATTTAATATTAAATCCTTAAGACCTCAGATAATTTGGTGAATGTCTTTACTTACAATAAGCGTAATCCTAATCTAATAACCATGTTTTCAATGACAGTACGAAGCATTCCCTTATAGAAGGAAAAAATCTTTGGTACGTTGGAATATGTGATGTATTGTGTTATAAAGAGAGCAGCAGCTACAACTTTCTACGTATGAGACGTACTGCCGTTTTCGCTAGGAACTGCGGTCACCAGTTACACAGCAGTGCGAATCTGCAAAGCGTTGCCTGGCGTAGCTGCAGTTGACCCGAGCGGCAGTGCGCTGGTAGTCGGCGGCTCTTGGCACCTGCATGCGGTTCCGAGTCTCTTCTATCGAACAGGTCGCTGTCGCTAACGGCCCCTCACCTGGAAACGAGCGAACCATTAGCCACAAGGGTCACTTAAAACAAACGGACCGACACACTATTTTCCTTGCGCACGTGGAGAAGTGCCAGATCAGTTCTTTCACCGCATCTGAAAGTACTTTGAAAGTTCTCTTGAAATCTTGCCACAGTTGTTTCTCTCCCACTCTTTTAAAAACCGGTATGAAATTATAGTATTGAAAGAAAAGAACTTTGACATAATTAACTGCAAAACTATTTTGTTTACAATTCTATTATGCAAAACAGGAATAAAATGTTCATTTATGTAATAGTTACATAAACTTATTTTAAAAATCCTGAAATGTTCTGTTTCGACCGGCTGCCTCACTTGAAATAGGCTTGTAAATCTCTGATCATACTCACTTCTCTTAGTGGTGCTAAAAGTTATAATAGAACAAAGAAATGGTTCAAATGGCTCTGAGCACTATGGGACTTAACTTCTGAGGTCATCAGTCCCCTAGAACTTAGAACTACTTAGACCTAACTGACCTAAGGACATCACACACAACCATGCCCGACAAGATTCGAACCTGCGACCGCAGCGGGCGCGTGGTTCCAGACTGTAGCGCCTAGAATCGCTCGGCCACTCTGGACGGCTATAATAGAACATCTAAATCGAATAAATTGGAAATTTGTGGTAAGATGTTATAGGATCAAACTGCTGAGGTCATCGGTCCCTAAGCTTACACACTACTTAATCTAACTGGAACTAACTTACGCTAAGGACGCCACACGCACTCATGCCCTAGGGAGGACTCAAACCTCCGACGGGGCAAACCGCGCGAGCCGTGAAAAGACACATAAGACCGCTCGGCTACCCCGCGCGGCAATGGAATAAACAACCAACAGTCTGTTGCTAACGTGTTTTGTTCCGACTCAGTTATACTAAGTGCCTCATAAGAGAAATTATTTACTGTTTCTTGCTTAACAGTTGCATCAGTTGAAGGTAATACCCATGATTTTGTGTTTTAAGAAAATAAATTACATAAGAGTCATCACTGTTTTAGGAATTTTGTTTCATTCATTGAAAGGTTGCCGCAACGTGAGACGCACTTTTTCTGCTCACATAAATTTTTTTAGTTTTTTCTACAAAAAAATGTGTTCAAATGTGTGTGAAATCGTATGAGACATAACTGCTAAGGTCATCAGTCCCTAAGCTTACACGCTACTTGACCTAAATTATCCTAAGGACAAACTCACACACCCATACCCGAGGGAGGACTCGAACCTCCACCGGGACCAGCCGTACAGTCCAGACTGCAGCGCCTTAGACCACTCGGCTAATCCCGCGTGGTTATTTTCTACATTACAGTGACATGCTACCTGGTTTACAACAGTAAACACTGGAGATAATTCTATAAACACATGTTGTCTACCACTAAATACACCAAATACAAAACAAGTTAATTACATCAAAAATTTTAACATGAAATTTAAAGGAAAATAATGAAATCTAATTTCCATATAATACTAATATATAACGCTTACAAACCAGTGGAAGTTTCTGAATGACGCGAGTTTCACCACTTCGAAAGCTAAGTAGTAGCTCTTCCTAAACCGCTACGTCACTGCCGCATTATCAAACGTGACTTGAGAAATACTAAGGCCTGGTACAGTCCATTGGGTCTGGTATTATTACTGAAATGCTCTAAACCAGGTGTGCCGCGACAGCATACAAATGCAGTGAAATCATGCCCGCGGTGTGCTACTAGACATTCGCGTGAAAATTGCCCGTCACGCCAAGCTATTTGCTTTTTCTGTAATAAGAAAGGACATGTTCAAAGTGTTTGCCAGAAAAAGCTCCGATCCGACACTCACAATCATTCCAGGCCCTTTGCTTCGCGCCGGAATCGAACCAAGAATACTCAGGCTCGTGGACCTTCACCCATGGACATTCATATAGTTAATTCCACTTCGTCCAGTGACACTTTCTCTAACGGTGACTGTGTTCGTCCCGCAAAAAGTGTGCGTCGACGTTGCAGGAAATCGCGTCCAGTTGCAAGTGCTTCTGTACCTGTATCAGTTCAAATTGCACGAGACAGTCGCTCTTGTCGTCAGCAGGACAATAAACTTTTTGTAGATTTGGACTTTAATGGCAAGGTCATACCATTCCAGCTCGATACCGGAGCTGCAGTTTCATTGCTCAATCACGACACGTACAAACAACTGGGCAAACCTCCGTTGCGTGCCGCAACTGTTAAGCTCACTACATATTCAAGACAGCAGATCCCTGTGTTAGGACAGTGCACTCTTCTTGCAACATACAAGGGACAAACAAAACTTGTGTCATTTTATGTTCTTCGTTCTTCTACTGCAGTGAACTTGTTTGGTTTACATTTATTTCAGTTGTTTAACTTGTCTATTGTAAATCATGTCCTATCAGTGAATCAGACTGTGCCTTCAGACAGTGTTTCTCGGCTATGTGAAGAATTTGCCGACATTTTTGCACCGGGCCTTGGTTGCGCTAAGAACTATGAAGCCCATTTGGAACTGAAAGTCAACGCGCAACCGAAATTTTTCAGAGCGCGCAATGTTCCTCACGCATTGCGTGATGAGGTCGCAAGAACATTAAACGATTTAGAATCACAGGGTCTAATTGAACGTGTGCAAGCTTCTCTCTGGGCCTCACCCTTAGTAATTTTGCCAAAACATTCCGGAAAATTGAGACTTTGTGTGGACTTCAAGGCAACAGTGAATCCACAACTCGTGATTGCAACTTTTCCCTTACCCCGCCCGGAAGATCTTTTTGATAAACTGTACCCGGGTAAATACTTTTCCAAGTTGGACCTAGCAGATGCGTACTTTGCCGGCCGAAGTGGCCGTGCGGTTAAAGGCGCTGCAGTCTGGAACCGCAAGACCGCTACGGTCGCAGGTTCGAATCCTGCCTCGGGCATGGATGTTTGTGATGTCCTTAGGTTAGTTTGGTTTAACTAGTTCTAAGTTCTAGGGGACTAATGACCTCAGCAGTTGAGTCCCATAGTGCTCAGAGCCATTTGAACCATTTAGATGCGTACTTGCAAATTCCAGTGGACACCGAATCCCAGTGCGTCTTGGTGGTTAACACGCATCTTGGTTTGTACCGCTTCAAAAGACTGCCATTCAGGTGTGCATCCGCCCCTGCATTGTTTCAGCAATATTTACAAACTGTTTGTGCGTCGGTCCCTACTGCTGCGAATTATCTGGACGATATTGTGATCTCCGGAAAGACAGCCGACGAGCATTTAGCACACCTACGAACATTATTTCAGGTGTTGCGACAAAATGGTCTTCGCTTGCGGAAGGACAAATGTGTGTTTCTTGCTCGTGACGTACCATACCTGGGACATGTGATAAATGCCCAAGGCATACATCCGAGTCCAGAGCACCTCCGTGCCATACAAGATTTGCCTTCGCCACGGAATTTGAAGCAGCTCCAGAGTGTGTTGGGTAAAATTAACTATTATCATCGCTTTCTGCGCAATGCCTCTTCCATTTCAGCTCCGCTTCATAGCTTACGCCGTAAGGGTGTTCCGTTCGTCTGGACGACGGAATGCGAACGCGCCTTTCGCCAGTTGAAATCGGCGTTGCTTTCTAATACTTGCCTTACGCCATTCGATCCCCAGAAACACCTTTTGTTGATGGTAGATGCATCGGATTTCGGGATCGGTACTGTGCTTGCGCACAACGTTGGCTCGCAGGGCGCATTCTTCGCTGCCTCGGCCGCGCGATGTATTTGGTTTTGGGGGCCTCTGGTGAGGTGCGTCGGCATCTCAATCAGCTGCGCCTCTGTCGTCGCACGGGTTCTGCCGCTCCCCGTCTGCTTTCAGCGACGGTGCGTCCGGTCAGCGCCCTGGGGACCCATCTACTGGCTCGCCTCATCCACAGGTGTTACCGACGATGCCTTCCATTTTGCCCCATGGCGACGCGCCGCCGCAGCCGCCGCCGCCGCCGCCTGTTCTCCCGCCGGCGCCGCCCGCAGTGGACGCTTCGCTGCAGCCGCCAAGCGCCTCCTTGGGTCACGCGCCGTCGATCGCTTCCCGTGACCAGCCGTCCTCCGCCATGGAACTCTTGCCCGCTCCGGACCACATGACGTCATCGCGCGTCGGGTACCCCGACGCAATGGAGGTCGACCCTTCGGCCCCTCCTGTCTCTTTACGGGCGCATACACCGCATGTTGACGTGCACCCTGGACTAGGTTTTCAGGCGTTTCCTAGCTCCCCTCGGACCGAATGGCCGGGTGCGGGTGGCACAGCCTCGCCTGTTGTTAGGCTCTCCACCTCATCGCATACGTCAACATGGGGTCCTCCCCACGGCGGGCGGAAGCCTTATAACACGACCGTTCGCCGATTTCCGGGGGAGGAATGTGGTGTCACCGCCAGACACCACACTTGCTAGGTGGTAGCTTTAAATCGGCCGCGGTCCATTTAGTACATGTCGGACCCGCGTGTCGCCACTGTGATCGCAGACCGAGCGCCACCACAAGGCAGGTCTCGAGATACGGACTAGCACTCGCCCCAGTTGTACGACGACTTTGCTAGCGACTACACTGACGAAGCCTTTCTCTCATTTGCCGAGAGACAGTTAGAATAGCCTTCAGCTAAGTCCATGGCTACGACCTAGCAAGGCGCCATTAACCATTTTAAGATAGAGTCTCACTTGTATCATCAAGGAATGCTGTACACAAATAATGGATTAAAAGTTAAGTATTATAGCAGCTACGTACTTCTCTTGTTACCATTTATTACGTATCCTGTTTCAGACCTTTCTCTAGCCTAAGTGAGATTACGCGTGCCTTTCGGCTACTTCAGTGTGGCGTAGCTGTCTTGTTACGCCACAACAGAACGCATGGCAGATTTCACAGGAGACCTTTTGTGATTTTATATCACTGGGTTATGTTTAACGTTCTTCCGTTGACTGTTCAAATACGGTTGAATGTCAGTATGTCAAAGCCTGGACGAACATAGGACGTTAGACGTGCTTTTGCAATGAAATACACACTAAGAAATTAAAGCAGAAGGAGTTGTGCAAATTGGTCACAAATTGATATTCATACGGATAGCGGTGGAAAATCCAAAACTGTAATCCTTGGCGACTATTAGCTGACTGCGCCACGATGCAGCGCGATTTCACTGCTCAACTGACAAGAATAGTGACCAGGGGACATGTCGACACCAGGGCATGAATATTTCAGAACTTCATTCTGTGTGCTCAGTTGGTCAGTAACTATGCCTTGCTGACAGGCACGTGAACAATATCTGAAGATGTCAATATTTGGGAGAAAACGTCTGGTTGGGCACTGAGAAGCCGGTTGGATTAATCAGTGAATTTCTCAGCATTTGAATAGTAGCGACGCCAGTAAGCGACGATGTTGACAAGACTGGGTGAACCACGGCTGAACACAACTTCAAGAAAGAAGTGGTCGACGTCAGAATGAATGGATGCATCAACCGTCAGAGAGGCACTCTGGTTCATTATTATCACAGACCCGATATGACACTTTTACTTTACTAACCGCAAGGACCATTAATAGGCGGTTCACAGAAACGGAGCTACTCATGCCGCCCCTGGCGCCGACAATCATTGGCCTCTGAACACCAACGAGCCCGTTTGCATTGGTGTCGGGTACATTTACCCAGGAATCTCATTGACTGGAGTAGAAGTGTCTCCAGTGATGGCTCTCTCTTCGAACTGAGTTCCGATGATCAATGAAGGCGTGTGTGGAGGCGGCCCCGACAGCGTAGGGTTATCAACGTAACTGCCATTGTCGGCTTTCGGCCATGGTCGCGTACCGACCGGTTCCCCGAGAGGGACAGCGCACCGGAGTTGTTTACTTCCGCGTCGCAGGAACTGTATTGTGTAGCTCAAAAATGGTTCAAATGGCTCTGAGCACTATGTGACTTAACATTTGAGGTCATCAGTCCCCTTGACTTAGAACTACTTAAACCTTACTAACCTAAGGACATCACACACATCGATGCCCGAGGCAGGATTCGAACCTGCGACCGTAGCAGCAGCGCGGTTCCAGACTGAAGCGCCGAGAACCGCTCGGCAACCGCGGCCGGCTATTGTGTAGCGTCCCTTACTATTGTACCTCAAGCCGCAGTTACCACTGAGAGGCACTTAAAGTAACATTACAAGTCCAACATGCACGATCATGCGCTTATGAAATTGAACAATTCATTCGCGAAGAGCTACGTCTAGACCCACAGGAAGTGATAGTTACTCGCTTCTCTATCACTGGCAGTATTGTCTATATTAAAATGACAACGGGGGAAGCATGTGCTGACGTAATTCGACAACACGCACACGGACTCAAGTTTAAGCAAGCTGGCTGGCACATTGGGCAGGTGACGATAGACCACGCTGGTTTCGGTGTGTGTGTGTGTGTGTGTGTGTGTGTGTGTGTGTGTGTGTGTGTGTGTGTGTGTGTGTATGTGTGTGTGTGTGTGTGTGTGTGTGTGTGTGAAATCTTATGGGACTTAACTGTTAAGGTCATCAGTCCGTAAGCTTACACACTACTTAACCTAGGTTATCCTAAGGACAAACACACACACCCATGCCCGAGGGAGGACTCGAACCTCCGCCAGGACTAGCCGCACAGGCTGGTTTCGGTCTTCGAAAAATTCGGGTATTTGGGCTCCCTTCCAAAGAGCTACAAGATGTGGTCATCGAAGCTTTCCGACCCTACGGCAATGTTGTGGACCACATCGCGGAAAAACTCAAGACATACCACGTGCTGAATGGTGTCCGCCTTATCAAATGGCTCTGAGCACTATGGGACTCAACATCTTAGGTCATAAGTCCCCTAGAACTTAGAACTACTTAAACCTAACTAACCTAAGGACATCACACACACCCATGCCCGAGGCAGGATTCGAACCTGCGACCGTAGCAGTCCCGCGGTTCCCGACTGCAGCGCCAGAACCGCTAGACCACCGCGGCCGGCACCGCCTTATCAAAGATCGAACTGTTCAAACATGTACCATCCTAGGTGCTGATAGATGGCGTGCGAGCCATCGTTATGTATGATGGGAAGCTGCGGTCGTGTGCCGATGTGCACAAGAGGCCCATGTTCAGTCAGATTCTCTCCGTCGCCGTTTGCTACAGATCCCGACCAGTGACAGTTCCAAAAACGGCAGTCGCTACTTTACCAGACAGCTACGCGACAGCAGTGCGCAACTCCGATGTGTCACTTCAGTAAGCGCCTGTTGTCTCAGCGACACTGCTCATTGGAAATGACGGTGGGGCCGCGGCCTCGCCGGCACCATCCCGTCCTAAGTCTACGAGACCATCAACTCTCCAGACTTCGATGAACAGCCCGGCCGCTGCGATGGACATCGATGCGAGTACAGTGCCTACCTCCACTTGTTTCAGACGGGCGCGACCTCGGACATAGAACGTCCACATTCTGACACAGAACAGCACCTCCGAAAGCAGCGGTCGCCCCAAAAACGCAAGAGAAGTCGAACGCCCTACGACGACACTCTCCTTCATGTGGTATCACAGGCAGTGGACTGGATACCAGACAGAGAACTCCCTTCGAGCGCCCTGACGACAGGAGTGGCCGCTCCTGATGTCCCATCTGAGGAACGTCCTTTCCACCACCTGCGATCTCACCTGACAACGATGGATCCCACAGAGGGAGATTCCCTGGATCCGCTACAGCAGCATCACCACACCTAGCCTTCAATGAGTGTGACAGTCGGATGACACCTGTTCCAATCTCCTGGGCTGACGATGTCGACGATGGAGCCGATGAAGATGGTGGCTCACCTGTCAGACAATGCTGCAAAATGGTGCCTGACCCACCTTCCATCCAGTGATTGTGGCCACAGGGGCTGCGCCAGATCTAACATATCAGCCAGACATCTCTGCCAGACCGTGTGTGCCAATAGTAGGAGCACGTTTGCAACACTACCGCATCGCGACGATTAATCTGGCCCTCATTCCGGCTCTACGTAAACTGGCAATGTTCCGAGAGATCATTTATGCTGCTGATGTCGACATTGCCCTCCTCCAGTATATGATTGTCATTGATTTCTATGCACCTGTGGCTACAAGGCACACATTTTCCATGCCTCTGACGACGGAGTCGCCAGCCTCCTCCGCACTGGATGCCCTGCTGAAGCTGTAGTGTTCCTTCCCAGAGGTACGACCTTCACGCTGTTCGGAGTCTGCATCATCAGTGTATGTACATTGTCCAGCTCCCGTCGACGTCGTGAACGACACACCTTCTTAGCTGACCAGGTAACGGCGCTTTTCGAGGGTCCCCTGGATGAAATCGTCCTCAGTGGCAATTTCATCTCCACCCAAAGGCCTCCTGACCATCTTCCACGTCATTGCTCGTGTGAAGTCCTCTCTGTCATCATCGATCAGCTTGTTGGCACATGGACAAAGAATCATGGCATAAGTGCAGGTTTCACATACTATACGGCGCACTCGTCCAGTCGCCTCGATTGGATATACGTCACACGTTCCCTTGCTGGCGACACTCAACATGCTGAATAATGGCCTCTGGCATTCTCTGACAATGAAGCCTACAAATGTGGTGTTGTCCTTGCCCACCAACAGGCGTGTCACAGTTGTGGCATGCGGAAGTGAAAAGTTTTCCATCTGACATTTCCTGAGTGTCCACGGATCGTTGAGGATGTGTGGGCCCTCTGTCGTCGACGTCGCCCAGCATACACATTCACCTTACACTTGTGGTTCTACACAGAGCACTGATGGGATATGGTAAAGACTAAAAAGCTTGGAAGGAAGCACTATGGACTTTTATTATGCGGTGCAAGCGACTGCACTTCGATGGCATTCTCTCCTGTCCGTCAGACGATAGTGCATCGTGCTAAAGCGCAGATCACTCAACTTGGGAGCGACCTTTGTCAGGTTCTGCACCCGTGGCCATACGCCTCACGAAACGCCAGCGATGCACCACCTCCTTACTGAATGCCGACGTCGTCGTTGAGCTCTCATGCACGAGCCGAAGGACGACGATACACTACGCAATGCGTCATTGGTCACGCTTTCGATTCTCATTTCAGCCGGCTGTTTCCTACTGTCGCACATGACCCGACGTTAACTGAGGAGGTAGTGGCACTCACTGTCAACACCGTGTCGGAGGATGTGGCTCAAGAACTACAGGAAGAAGTGACTCCCGATGAAGTCCTAGATGCCATCAAGGGGGGGCTGCCAATAAGTCCCCTGGACCTTACTCCCCCCCCCCCCCTCCCGCCGCGAATTTGATACCTACTGAGACGTCCATCTATCGTGAACTGATGTCACCCATAACGACGATCACAGCCGCCTCCCTTGATGGTGGGATCATCATCCTGGTGCCTAGGCCACATGGACGATCACGGATCTGTGATTGCCAGCCCATCTCTCTACTCAAGGAAAAATTTTCACCAGTTTGTTGGCCTCACGACTTAAAGAAGGCAGCAAGATACGTCACGTCTGGTGATCAGACGTCGCTGGGTAGTGACAACAATATCCATACGGTCCTTTGATTTTACAGTAACAGGATCGCCCGTGCGAGGTCGCAACATTTACCAGGTGCATTGATCGCATGACTTCAGTCACGCATTCGACCGTGTCCACCATACCTTTTTGAAATCAGTCCTCCAGCACATGGGTTTTCCGGCTCATATAATAACAGCGGTAATGCGTCTCTTGAGCTGCGCGACTTCCAGAATACTCTGTACTGGTCGCATAACCGCGCCTCTAGCGATCGAGCATTCTGTCCATAGTTGCCTACTTTCCACAATACTGTATGGTTCGGCACTAGAACCCCCACTCCAGGGAATTCGACAACGCCTGGTGAGCGTTACACTGCATGAGCACCGCTTGTATTGTACAGCCTATGCTGACGATATAGTCCTCTACCTCCGCAACGAAGACGATGTTCGCGCAGCACTGATTGGGTGGCGACGTATGAGGAGACATTGGACAGTTCTCTTAACATATCCTAATCGCAGGTTCTGCTCTTTGTTGCGGCCATACCTGAGAGATATGTCTCTAAGTGCCGACACCAGCGTCCGCTGTTTGGGCAGTGATTTTGTAAATGATCTCCATCGTTCAGCGACAACAAACAGTAGACGTCTCGTCCAAGCGATCAGGATTGGCCTTGTGGACCACCGGCTTAGATCCCTGGACAGTGTACAGCGTATGCAATTCGTGAATGTCTACTACGCCTCTCGCATCCGCCATGTGGCACAAGTGTTTCCGTTCCCGGTTACCCTCTCCCGTCGTATGTTGATGGCGATGAGGTCGTTTGTCTGTACTGGGATGTTATTTAAAGTTCAATTTTCCTCCATTCCCCTCGACGATAGTGTGGTGGAGTGAACTTATTCCATGTGACAGGCAGAGTTACGGCACTTTTTGTTAGTTCCCAGCTGAAAGTCTGGCGCCGTTTCCCCTACGAACCTGACCAGTCTGCTTTTGCATGAATATGCACCAGTTTCCATGTCAGTATGTCTTGTTACCCGACATTCCACCCCGCTTTATCACTTCCAGCATTTCTTTCTTGAATTACGTTACATCCTCGACTCCTTACCCCTTCCACGAATACTCCGGACAAAGACTGTACACGACACATTACAAATGTGGTGAACCCCCAACACCGCCGAACACAAGGTTCCCCAAATCACGTGGCGTCGCGTGTGGAAAGTGGTGCATGGAGAATTTCTCGACACCAGCATCCAGTCCACCTTGTATATCACTGTCGAGGGCAAACGGGTCAACCAGTTTCGTTTGCGTTGCATCCGCCTCGCTGACATATCGCTCTGTGTTCTCTGTAGTGTAGATGACATAGACGCTCACCGATTCTCATGTGGTCCGTCGTCTGACGTCTGGAGCCTCGCGCAGCGTATCTTCGCTTTCCTTAACCGACAGAAACCTGCGCAGACCATTTTCCACACGCTATTATACCCAGACGCGATTCACTACACCGCCTCAGAAACTAACACTGGGAATTCAATATGCCGTCATATGGTCCGCTACTTCTTTGGCTCTGACGAGAAATCATAACGGGGGTATTGGACGTACCTTAACGATCGACACTGTGCATTTCTTCTTATCCCCAGATACAAGCAGTTCTTTTCCAGTTTTCTATGGAGCGCCATTCACGACCCGTCTTCCAACTGGAAAGTCCAAGCCATCAGATGTTGATGCTTATTTTGCCGACATGATGCTCTGAACCCCCCCCCATGAACCATGGACCTTGCCGTTGGTGGGGAGGCTTGCGTGCCTCAGCGATACAGATAGCCGTACCGTAGGTGCAACCACAACGGAGGGGTATCTGTTGAGAGGCCAGACAAACGTGTGGTTCCTGAAGAGGGGCAGCAGCCTTTTCAGTAGTTGCAAGGGCAACAGTCTGGATGATTGACTGATCTGGCCTTGTAACAATAACCAAAACGGCCTTGTTGTGCTGGTACTGCGAACGGCTGAAAGCAAGGGGAAACTACAGCCGTAATTTTTCCCGAGGGCATGCAGCTTTACTGTATGATTACATGATGATGGCGTCCTCTTGGGTAAAATATTCCGGAGGTAAAATAGTCCCCCATTCGGATCTCCGGGCGGGGACTACTCAAGAGGATGTCGTTATCAGGAGAAAGAAAACTGGCGTTCTACGGATCGGAGCGTGGAATGTCAGATCCCTTAATCGGGCAGGTAGGTTAGAAAATTTAAAAAGGGAAATGGATAGGTTGAAGTTAGATATAGTGGGAATTAGTGAAGTTCGGTGGCAGGAGGAACAAGACTTCTGGTCAGGTGAATACAGGGTTATAAACACAAAATCAAATAGGGGTAATGCAGGAGTAGGTTTAATAATGAATAGGAAAATAGGAATGCGGGTAAGCTACTACAAACAGCATAGTGAACGCATTATTGTGGCCAAGATAGATACGAAGCCCATGCCTACTACAGTAGTACAAGTTTATATGCCAACTAGCTCTGCAGATGACGAAGAAATTGAAGAAATGTATGATGAAATAAAAGAAATTATTCAGATTGTGAAGGGAGACGAAAATTTAATAGTCATGGGTGACTGGAATTCGAGTGTAGGAAAAGGGAGAGAAGGAAACATAGTAGGTGAATATGGATTGGGGGACAGAAATGAAAGAGGAAGCCGCCTGGTCGAATTTTGCACAGAGCACAACATAATCATAACTAACACTTGGTTTAAGAATCATGAAAGAAGGTTGTATACATGGAAGAACCCTGGAGATACTAAAAGGTATCAGAAAGATTATATAATGGTAAGACAGAGATTTAGGAACCAGGTTTTAAATTGTAAGACATTTCCAGGGGCAGATGTGGACTCTGACCACAATCTATTGGTTATGACCTGTAGATTAAAACTGAAGAAACTGCAAAAAGGTGGGAATTTAAGGAGATGGGACCTGGATAAACTAAAAGAACCAGAGGTTGTACAGAGATTCAGGGAGAGCATAAGGGAGCAATTGACAGGAATGGGGGAAATAAATACAGTAGAAGAAGAATGGGTAGCTTTGAGGGATGAAATAGTGAAGGCAGCAGAGGATCAAGTAGGTAAAAAGACGAGGGCTAGTAGAAATCCTTGGGTAACAGAAGAAATATTGAATTTAATTGATGAAAGGAGAAAATATAAAAATGCAGTAAGTGAAACAGGCAAAAAGGAATACAAACGTCTCAAAAATGAGATCGACAGGAAGTGCAAAATGGCTAAGCAGGGATGGCTAGAGGACAAATGTAAGGATGTAGAGGCCTATCTCACTAGGGGTAAGATAGATACCGCCTACAGGAAAATTAAAGAGACCTTTGGAGATAAGAGAACGACTTGTACGAATATCAAGAGCTCAGATGGAAACCCAGTTCTAAGCAAAGAAGGGAAAGCAGAAAGGTGGAAGGAGTATATAGAGGGTCTATACAAGGGCGATGTACTTGAGGACAATATCATGGAAATGGAAGAGGATGTAGATGAAGATGAAATGGGAGATATGATACTGCGTGAAGAGTTTGACAGAGCACTGAAAGACCTGAGTCGTAACAAGGCCCCCGGAGTAGACAATATTCCATTGGAACTACTGACGGCCGTGGGAGAGCCAGTCCTGACAAAACTCTACCATCTGGTGAGCAAGATGTATGAAACAGGCGAAATACCCTCAGACTTCAAGAAGAATATAATAATTCCAATCCCAAAGAAAGCAGGTGTTGACAGATGTGAAAATTACCGAACTATCAGCTTAATAAGTCACAGCTGCAAAATACTAACACGAATTCTTTACAGACGAATGGAAAAACTAGTAGAAGCCAACCTCGGGGAAGATCAGTTTGGATTCCGTAGAAACACTGGAACACGTGAGGCAATACTGACCTTACGACTTATCTTAGAAGAAAGATTAAGGAAAGGCAAACCTACGTTTCTAGCATTTGTAGACTTAGAGAAAGCTTTTGACAATGCTGACTGGAATACTCTCTTTCAAATTCTAAAGGTGGCAGGGGTAAAATACAGGGAGCGAAAGGCTATTTACAATTTGTACAGAAACCAGATGGCAGTTATAAGAGTCGAGGGACATGAAAGGGAAGCAGTGGTTGGGAAGGGAGTAAGACAGGGTTGTAGCCTCTCCCCGATGTTGTTCAATCTGTATATTGAGCAAGCAGTGAAGGAAACAAAAGAAAAATTCGGAGTAGGTATTAAAATTCATGGAGAAGAAATAAAAACTTTGAGGTTCGCCGATGACATTGTAATTCTGTCAGAGACAGCAAAGGACTTGCAAGAGCAGTTGAATGGAATGGACAGTGTTTTGAAAGGAGGATATAAGATGAACATCAACAAAAGCAAAACAAGGATAATGGAATGTAGTCTAATTAAGTCGGGTGATGCTGAGGGAATTAGATTAGGAAATGAGGCACTTAAAGTAGTAAAGGAGTTTTGCTATTTGGGGAGCAAAATAACTGATGATGGTCGAAGTAGAGAGGATATAAAATGTAGGCTGGCAATGGCAAGGAAAGCGTTTCTGAAGAAGAGAAATTTGTTAATATCCAGTGTAGATTTAAGTGTCAGGAAGTCATTTCTGAAAGTATTCGTATGGAGTGTAGCCATGTATGGAAGTGAAACATGGACGATAAATAGTTTGGACAAGAAGAGAATAGAAGCTTTCGAAATGTGGTGCTACAGAAGAATGCTGAAGATTAAATGGGTAGATCACATAACTAATGAGGAAGTATTGAATAGGATTGGGGAGAAGAGAAGTTTGTGGCACAACTTGACCAGAAGAAGGGATCGGTTGGTAGGACATGTTCTGAGGCATCAAGGGATCACCAATTTAGTATTGGAGGGCAGCGTGGAGGGTAAAAATCGTAGAGGGAGACCAAGAGATGAATACACTAAGCAGATTCAGAAGGATGTAGGTTGCAGTAGGTACTGGGAGATGAAGAAGCTTGCACAGGATAGAGTAGCGTGGAGAGCTGCATCAAACCAGTCTCAGGACTGAAGACCACAACAACAACAACATGCTCTGAACGCACTACAAACGGAATCTCCATTAACAGTTCGAGAAGACATATTTGGATGTAATGCCAATAGGAAGGCGCAACCGACACCTGGAATTTGATACACAGAATAATTTAATAAAGCTAATAAATAAATAAATAAAATATACAGAAATAAAAAACGAGAAACAAAAAAACAAATAGAATAAATTAGAAAAACAAAAACCCCTATACAACTACATCCATTTTCATCGCTGCTCTACATGTTCTTCCTTCCTACTTTCTTTCCTACACCCTTTTAGTAATAGGTTAGTTGTTTTGGGATAGGTGTAGAAAGGCGCCAACGCCTGAAGAGGTGCAGTTTCGTTTTTTGTTAGGACACAGTTGCCGCTGGCAAGTAGATCTTTTTCTTGTAGTTTGCTTTTTCCTGTCCAGGGGCTTAAAAAAACACACAAAAAAGCAGGGAATCTCAGGTTCGTAAAAAGCAAAAAAGAAACCTGTTGCCCGCTATGCAGGCCGACAGCCAGGAATCATGGTCTGGGTTATCACAGCGGTACATCAACGATGTTCTGCGGCCAGTTTTGTTGCCTTTCATCGTAAGTCATACTTGGCTTACGTTTCAGCAGACGGCGAGGGTTTCTACTGGTTGTCTTCATGTTTTCAAGACCACAGGATTCCCCTCCAATAAAGAAAGTTTGGATCACTGGGGGGCGGGGCCCTCCAACCAGCTCGTGACTTTGATAATCTAACGAGCCAATTAGATATAATCTGGCACGACATTCCTCGGGAGGACATCAAACAACTCTATCAATCAATGCCAAGTCGAATAACGGCTTACTTAAGGACCAGAGTGGTCTAACGTGTTATTGACTTGCTCAATTTCTGGAGCTTTCTCTCTTGAATAAATCTTTAAATTTTTCTGACACTCTAATCATTAGTTTGCACATATATTCCGTATCTACCGAATTTCGTTCCATTTGCATAAATTCTTCGCGGTGCGTCGTTTCTTTTCTTTTTTTTCTTTTTTTTTTTTTGTCTTAGAATGTACCAATATATCGAATAGTACAGTTACATCTCCTAAACTTAGAGATTTTAGTATATAAGTATGAATAGATGTCTTACATTGTACTACAGTTGGCCTCTTGCGTAGCTTCGCGTGTATGAAGACGGATACTGTCGTGCGTATTTTCAAATAAGTTAGCCATTCAGAACTAGTAACGAAATACAGAAAACTTCACTGGTTGTAGCCACTGACAATTGGCTTTATTCCATTTTTAGGAAAGTGAATTCTTTCCAGTTATTGATCTGTGTAGCGTCTGATCTTCTGGAACTGTGTAAGGCTGGAAATCGTGATACAACTTAAAATAAATGACGTAAATGAGCAATATATTCTTCGTACTTGATGAAAATGGAATTAGCTGCAGATACGATTCATTAATATTAATGCGGCCATCGCCTATGTTCGATGTCAACGTGTAATAACTACCCACAGATGCCAGATCACAGCCCAGCAGTGCAGGGCATAAAAAACGGACAAGGTGGGGGGGGGGGAGGCTGTTAAGGGGGAGCGGAAACAGTACAGTAGCATTCGTATTTTGGAAACGGGGCGATTTATTTGACGTCCGAAAGGGCTTGATCATTGGCTTTCGGGCCACGGATGGAAGCGTTTCGGAAACGGATAACTCTGTAAACTGTTCGCGTGCCACGGTGGTTAAATTATACCAGGCACGGCAAAATTACGCTATCCCAAACCGACGTTGAGGCAACAGAGGCGCATCGTGGGCCTTAGATAGCAGCAGTGAACGGCAGCTGCGGATACATGTACTGGATAACAGACGTGCAACTGCTGAGCAACAGACCGCCCAGATGAACAGAAGAGCTACCAACAGTGTCTCCTGAACCACCGTCCAGCGAATGTTGCTGCTTATGGGCCTTCGCATCAGGCGCCTGTTTCGTGCACCGATGCTGACTGTTCTTCATCGGCGACGAACGCTGGAATTTACTCGCCACTACCGCAAATGGACGTCCACTGAGTGACGATATGTTTTTTTTTTTTTTTTTTTAGATGAATCACGTTTCATGCTCCACCGGAGGGATCGATAATGGCGAGTACGGCGTAAAACGTCTCAAAACAAACACCTTGCAATAATCGTCTGAAAGGTTTAGGTCGGAGAAGGAAGCGTTAAGGTCTGCGGAATGTTTTCGTGGTATTCTTCGCGTGATCTTGTCATTCTGGAAGGCACAGTAGATCAAAAGGAATGTGAATTTATCCCTGGGGACCATGTCCAACGCATCATGCAGTTTGTTTCTCCTCAGCCCGAAGGCATCTACCAATAGTGCAATGCAACATGTCACAAAGTTCGCGGTCTACGCGAGTGTTTTTAAGAGCACCAAATTCCCCGGATTTTAACCCTATGGAGAATCTGTGGGACCACATTGATCGGTCTGTTGGCACCATGGATTCTCAATCGAGAAAGCCTAACGCAGCTTGCCACAGTACTGGAGTCGACATGGCTCCATTTGAGTTTGGGTATCTTCCAGAACTTCATTGACACTCTTTCTGCACGTCTCGATGCTGTCTGCGTTCCAAATGGTGGTTATTCTTGCTTTTGACAGGTGGTCACATCATGATGATCCCTCCATTAGCGAAAGATTCCGTAATAGTCCCCCATTCGGATCTCCGGGAGGGGACTGCCAAGGGGGAGGTTACCATGAGAAAAAGATTGGATAGTCAACGAAAGGATAACGTTGTACGAGTCAGGGCGTGGAATGTCAGAAGCTTGAACGTGGTATGGAAACTAGAAAATTTGAAAAGGGAAATGCAAAGCCCCAATCAAGATATAGTAGGTGTAAGTGAAGTGGAAAGAAGACAATGATTACTGGTCAGATGAGTATAGGGCAATATCAACAGCAGCAGAAAATGATACAACGGGAGTGGGATTTGTTATGAAGAGGAAGGTAGGGCAGTGAGTGTGTTACTTTGAACAGTTCAGTGACAGACTTATTCTTATCAGAATCGAAAGCAAACCCACACTGATAGTGATAGTTCAGGTATACACGTCGACGTCGCAAGCTAAAGATGAAGAGATAGAGAAAGTGTTTGAGTATATTGAAAGGGTAATACAGTATGTAAAGGGAGATGAAAATGTAATAGTCATGGGGGACTGGAATGCAGTTGTAGGGCAAGGAGTAGAAGAAAAGATTCCAGGAGAATATAGGCTTGGCATAAAGAATAAGAGAGGAGAAAGATTGAGTTCTGTAATAAACTTCAGCTAGTAATAGCGAATACTCTGTTCAGGAATCACAGGAGGAGGTATAGCAGCGCAGAGTGGCCGCGCGTTTTGCGGCGTCATGTCACGGACTGAGCGGCCTCTCCCGCCGGAGGATCCAGTCCTCCCTCGGGCATGGGTGTGTGTGTTCTTCTTAGAATAAGTTAGTTTAAGTAGTGTGTAAGCATAGGGACAGATGACCCAAGCAGTTTGGTCATTTAGGAATTCACACACATTGGAACATTTGAGTATGTGTACTTGGAAAAGGCGGGGTGATAGACGAAGATTTCAGTTAGATTACATCATGATCAGACAGAGAATCCGAAGTCAGATACTGGATTGTAAGGCGTACCCAGAAGCAGATATAGCCTCAGAATACAATATAGCTGTGATGGAGAGTAGGCTGAAGTTTAAGACATTAGTCAGGAAGAATCAACACCCAAAGAAATGGGATACGGAAGTACTAGGGAATGATTAGTTAAGCTTGAAGTTCTTGAAGTTCTATAGATACAGAAATAAGGAATAGCTCAGTAGGCAGAACAGTTGAAGAGGAAAGGACATCCCTAAAAAGGGCGATAACAGAAGTTGGGAAGGAAAACATAGGTACAAAGAAGGTAACTGCGAAGAAACCTTGGCTAACAGAAGAAATACTTCAATTTGTCGATGAAAGGAGGAATTCGTGACGGGCCGCATCAAACCAGTCAGAAGACTATTGATCCAAAAAATGTCATACAAATATTGGGATTTAGATTATTACAAGTTCGATATGCCAGCCATCATTGGCGATGATGTGACGCAGATGAATACCAAGGTTCTGCATGCTCCTGAAATGTCGAGACATCGATGCTGTCGATGACCTCTTAAGTGACTGTTTTCAGCTGAGTAATGGTTTTGGTGTTACTGGTGCACACCTTGTCTTTAATATAGCCCCACAAAAGGGAATCGCATGTTTTCAGATGCGGAGCATATGGCGGCCAATCGAGGTCTATGCCAGTGGCCTCTGCGGTCCCAAAAAGTGCAGCAAACACACTCCTGCTTCGATGGGGTCGAGCTTCGTCTTTCGTCTTGCATGAACTACATATTGTCGAAATCAGGGTCACTGTGGATAACGAGGAGGAAATCACCTTTCGAAACCTTCACGTACCGTTCGTTAGTCACCGTACCATCAAGAAATATCGCACTGATTACTCCATGACTGGACATTGAACACCACACGGTTACCTGTTGAGGGTGAGGAGAACATTCAGTCCCACAAATGCGCCACCTCTGCTTATTCACGAACCCATACAAATGGAAGAGGGCTTCGTTACTTAACCAAACAGTAATTCGCATACTAATTCCCATAATGAACCGCGGCGAACTGTTCAGTTTGAGCGTCCTAAAGCAAACTTTTCCGAATCTATGAGGATTTTGTTTCATATAGTTCAATAACTGTCACCCTTTATCTACATCTCTACCCCACAATCCACCTGACGGTGGTAGTGCTGGTGTCACTATGACACGTAGGCAGTGTTGTATCACTTTCGTATGTGACACTACCATCAGTCACTGGACCCTCTAGCATCCACTGAAGTGTTGTCATTCATCGTCTCCAGCCATGCTGATATGGTAACACACCTGCTTTGGAGAACTTCGGCTGCAGACTGGAACATAATCCGGGGCACTCTGTCTTCGCCATCAGCCGCTCCCTTTATGGTCAGCTGCAGTCTGTTCAGCGCTGTTATCAGCTACAGCGTAGACTACCGTCGCCTCCCAATCCGTACCACAAAGCGCAGCCTCGCGCCTTTGATGCGGCATCTGGCAGATATTGCCATTTAGAATATACTTCGGAATTTAGTGTTAGGTAAAGAATAATCCTTAGCTACTGGCATCTACATGAGTGGGACCCAACCTCCACTACCACCGTCGATTCCACTGTGAGTGGTACTGCACCGGAAGGCCGCTGTGGCCGAGCGGTTCTAGGCTCTTCAGTCGCTACGGTCGCAGGTTCGAATCATGCATAGGGCATGGATGTGTGTGATGTCCTTAGGTTAGTTATGTTTAAGTAGTTGTAAGTTACAGGTGACTGATGACCTCGGATGTTAAGTCCCACAGTGCTCAGCTATTTGAACCATTTTTTTCCCTAGTGCGCCATCCTGACAGAGTGAAGCAACACTCGCCCACCTCCCAAAAACGCACTGTAGAATAGTTGCGTTACAATAATTTAGATCTCCTTCGAGTGACTTAGGAATTTCCTTATCCTCTTGAGGCCAGGTTAAATGAGGATATTGGGAAAATTCAAAGAAGAGCATTGTGGCTCGCTTAGTAACTGCAGTTCTAGAGGCAGAAGTGACAAGAGATGTGTGGTGCGTCAATAAGAGGTTTGTTGTTGAAATTCTGAAAGGATACGTTGATGACAAATGGCACTCAAAGCGTAAAAATTCCATCTCATGGATACCCCTAATGACAATCTTTCCTTCCGTATACCATAGTGATTTGTCAGTTATTCAAAATGACAGTCACACTAGCATTATTTTGCCGCCAACCGGTTTCAACCGGCGACGGGGTCATCTTCAGGGCAATTCACATTGTAAAGTTCTAATATTAGAAAGTAATCATCCAGAATGAGATTTTCACTCTGCAGCGGAGTGTGCGCTGATATGAAACTTCCTGGCAGATTAAAACTGTGTGCCCGACCGAGACTCGAACTCGGGACCTTTGCCTTTCGCGGGCAAGTGCTCTACCATCTAAGCTACCGAAGCACGACTCACGCCCGGTCCTCACAGCTTTACTTCTGCCAGTATCTCGTCTCCTACCTTCCAAACTGCCAGCAGATAGAGCAATGCTGTGCAGCCGGCTTTGGGTTAGCCTGCAGGTGATCGAGGGTTCCATTCTGGGTCGAGAATTATTTATTTTTATTTTCGAAAAGCAGTCTGCGTGGTACGGTATCTGGCGTCTTAATCGTCATACAGAGATTACACTGGGTGTCCTACAAAACATTAACATTTATGTAATACGAACATAGGAATGAGAGTATAATAGTTTTCATTTGTCAACTTTCAAATGGTTCAAATGGCTCTGAGCACTATGGGACTTAACTTCTGAGGTCATCAGTCCCCTAGTACTTAGAACTACTTAAACCTAATTAACCTAAGGATATCACACAAATCCATGCCCAAGGCAGGATTTGAACCTGCGACCGTAGCGGTATCACGGTTCCAGACTGAAGCGCCTAGAACCGCTCGGCCACAGCGGCCGGCTTGTCAACTTTCTACGAATCCTTTTGCACGTCGTGGACGCGAATTGTTTCACAACACTGCATCTACTAGACACCAATCCTCTTTTCTGTGTACGCTCCCCCAATGGTCCCATCCAAATTATTTGCAAAGCACATTGGGAAGTCTACTGGTGACGTAATTCCATAACGAAATGTAATGGACCTGAACGTGGCAAGAATAATAGTTTATGTTAACCGATGGGACCACTGCGGGAGGGTACACACAAAACAAATTTGGAATCTAGAAGAAGAAGCGTTGCGAAACAATTCGCGTCCACGACATGCAAAAGATTTCTTTAAAAGCTGACCAATGAAGACGATTTTATGTCCGTTTCTGTGTTCTATTAAGTTTCTGCAAATGTTTGTAGAATACGCACTGCAATCGCTGTATGACAATTAAGACGCCAGATACCGTACCAAGCAGACGACTTTCAGTAAATACAAAAAAGATAAACCTCGACCCACGATCCAACCCTCGACCTCCTGGATGCTAACACAATACGCTAGCCACTGCACCACTTGCATAGCACTAGTGGTATATGCTGACAGAGGTAGTTAACACTACACGTGATTACATTGTTGCCAGATGGCCAATCTTTAACGTCCATTAACTGTCCGAAATATACGCGGGACGAAAATTTGTGATGGGCCATTTTGCATTGCTAGTATGTGATGAATCGCGCTGCGAAGTCAGAGTGCGCGAATGTTTCTTCACTCTGTATAGATAATGCATTATGAATACTCCTACGTTAAAGCTGCCAAGTTGCAAGCTTAGCTCCTGGAGATCTTTCAACTGCGAAAACTAAGTCTCTGTAGACTTTGTGATAGGTGGCGAAGTGAAAAGACAGTTTACTAATAAATGGTAGTTTGACTTTTTGGCAGGGGCGAAGGAAGAGTTTTCTGCCTTGAAAACAATAGCATTTTGTATGCTCTTACCTTTTTCAACATCGTACCTTCGCGAAACCGGGTAATCTGCGTTGACGGCTTTGAAAACGAACTATGGATGTCAGATAAACGTAGTATCTATATCTAGTATGAAACCCAGCTTCGAAAATTTTTGCTCTGCGAGCCTGGGCCGAGAGAGTCATTAATAATTACTGAACTTGTTTTTCAATTTAATACTGAGAAGTTAATTGGCTCCTTGGCTCTGAGCACTGTGGGACTCAACTGCTGAGGTCATTAGTCCCCTAGAACTTAGAACTAGTTAAACCTAACCAACCTAAGGACATCACAAACATCCATGCCCGAGGCAGGATTCGAACCTGCGACCGTAGCGGTCTTGCGGTTCCAGACTGCAGCGCCTTTAACCGCACGGCCACTTCGGCCGGCTGAGAAGTTCATTATTGAATGTATTATGAAGTACTGATATTGTCCTATTTATAAATGCATTAACTCAAAGTGAGAGTGTTGATATTTTGTTATGTTAGAGAATATTGTGGATTACTTTCCTTTCAGTAAATTAACTTTTTTCTTTTTAATAAGCTCACGTCCCCCATTTAGTGTTTTCACGCCATGACATCCGCTGTGAGAAAGACTGACAGTAACTGTATCTGCCGGGCCGCTTGAACTTGTCTGGGCGACGCCTGACAGCTAACTGTGATGCTGATTAAATCGGGAACGGCGCCGCAAATAATTAGCCGAGCGGCCTGAGGCGCTGCAGTCATGAACCGTGCGGCTGATCGCGGCGGAGGTTCGAGTCCTCCCTCGGGCATGGGTGTGGGTGTGTGTGTTTGTCCTTAGGATAATTTAGGTTAAGTGGTGTGTAAGCTTAGGGACTGATGACCTTAGCAGTTATGTCCCATAAGATTTCACACACATTATTTTTCGGGAACGGGGCAACGTATCGAAATTTTTGTTAACATATGTTTCTTAGCATAACCTACCTTGCAAAATCCCTACAAGTTTTCCACACTGTTTCTGACTACGCTGCGTACATTCGTACTATATTCAATAATTCCAATATTCAAGAAGACGAATCTTCGAGATTACGACTGCTTTATTGGATCACTATGCAATGTATTACATTTTCAGTATGTCCTTGAGCGATCACGTGTGCGAGTTCTTTGACGGTCCTTCTTCTGGCGCCTGACTTGTAGCCCTGTGCTATTGCTGATAGAAGTGAGCTTTGATTAATTCCCTTTACTAAGTTATACATTTTCAGACGACGGCAACACGAATTAAACGCACTTGATACCATCGTTTGCACTATTCAGTTCAGGCACCTTTCGTGGTCTTATACAAACCGTGCCGGATGATTCAGTATATTAATTATGCGTAACGTTGTGAAAATTCGTATACTGCACCAAAGTACATGGCCATAATTTTGCAATTACTAGAAGTAATCATGAATGCATTCTTACTTGGCACAGCATTTTTCAGCTTCTTGCTCGACTTATTCAGTTGTCAATTACTGTGATGGAACCTGTGCCTGCTGACCAGCTAACACTAATTGATTTGATATCTGCTGTGCGGTTCCACATAATAATGTATTACTGGAGGGTAAAAGGCAAAATGATGTCATTGGTTTATTTAATTGGTATGAAATGAGTTTACTCGTTGCAAATTATGCGTTAGGCACTAATTTTAATCAAAATATTATTCTAAAAAACAAATCCATTTACTACGGCTATTACAACTAAAAAAATTATTAATATCCACCGAGCGGTATGAGTCGTGTCTCATTAAATTCTGACAAATTGAGTCTTTCGGTGAACTGTTTGCAGTGAAATGTTATATCTTTCAAACTAGACGTCGAGGTAAGAGAGTCGAGAAAGCGAAGACACGCTTGTTAACGTTTCCTTTTTTCTCATTTGACACAGCTAGCCACACGAAAGGAGCTTCAGCCTAAACAAAAGGAAAGCAGGAAAAATCCAGACGACCGTACAGGGAATTCAGTCGTACATCTCTACTAATCAAGTGTGCTAATAATTGTCACTCCATTACTACTTTTTCTCATACTAAAGGAAATTCCGCACTTCTCATCACTTTTATATTTCTGATATTCTATGTTGTCCAAAACTAACTTAATCGGATTGTCTTTGTACTAAAGTATAGCTGAATTCTTCCTGAAAGCAGAACAACACAGGGTCGATCTTCAGGCAGTTCATTTTATGTCATTTTAAATGTACTGGCCGCAAGACGTAAGTATTATCATCCCAACAGCCTATCAGTTAGATTGGAACGGCCGATATCTTACAGCTAGTACCGCGTAAAACCCAAAGCATCAGTATAAGGAGCAGTAAGGCTTGAACCTGTCGTTTTGAGTTAACGTTGGCTGGTTGCTATTTCTGCAGTCAGTAAGAACCCACCTGCACTTCTGATCTGGTTCCAGAATCTGTGAGGCCATATTATTATGAAAATTTGGTATAAATGAATCGAAATAGCCGCGTGGAGTGACCGCGTGGTTTGATGCTCCATGTCGCGGACTGCGTGGCCCCTCCCGTCGGAGGTTCGAGCCCTCCCTGAGGCATGAGTGTGTAGGTTGCTCTTAGCATAAGTTAAAGTTAGTTTAAGTAGCGTTTAAGTCTAGGGACAGACGACCTGAGCAGTTTGGTCCCTTAGAAATTCACACACATTTGAACATTTGAATCGCAGTAGGTTCAAAAATGTGTGTGAAATCTTATGGGACCTAACTGCTGTTATCAGTCCCTAAGCATACACACTACTTAACCTAAATTATCCTAAGGACACACACACACACACACACACACATACACACACACACACACACACACACACACACACACACACACACACACACACATGCGCGAGGGAGGACTCGGACCTCCGCCGGGACCAGCCGCAAAGTCCACGAGTGCAGCGCCTGAGACCGCTCGGCTAATCCCGCGCGGCAGTCGCAGTAGGTGTGCTTACATCTCCTGGCATAGAAAGATTTTGAATATTTCTCGGATATTATGTTGGTTAGAATCTTCCAGAAGTAGTACTTTGGCATCAACAACATCTGACAGCAAAAGGTCGGCTTGCCGAAGTATCGAGCCTTCTGAACGCCTCCAACTGAATATCCGAGAAAAATTCTGAATCGCAATGCATTTCGTGGAGAAACTTTGTTCCAATCGAGCAAGAAGTACTTGTGGTTAGTGTTTAGAAGATAGACAAAGCAAATAATACTGTCTTTTGTTTCATTCAGAGTGATACTGCTTTCAGCAAGAGTTCATGATAGCGTCCTGTTATCTACTAGCGATCTTTCGAACTAAGATTTTTTTATCGATCCAGTTGTTCCTCTTCAATTCTTACGAGGTATGTACGGAAAATTTCTGGAGTGTTTTCTTTATTTATGTAAAAGTCGAGTTTGCAGCTTCGGGCTGCGATCTAGTAGGTACATTTTTAAGTAGCCTGTTCGTATATTTGTATGTTGACAGCGCTATAGACTGTATTAATATCGCTGACAGCTCTCTGTGGCTCGGCAAGAGATTCTGTGGATGGACAGACTAGCGGTTAGCGAGTGGACAGAAAAGGGTGTGGACATGATTTCTTAGTGGATACTCACTGTTGGTAGGATATGCATTGTAAATAAGAAGGATGTAGTTGGTAATGTTTTGGTAGTGGAATTATTGACAACTGTAACATTATTGCAACTGGATGTCACATAAGTATGGTAAAATCTTTTAAATACATTGTTTGTTTTTCAGCAAAATCTTTCTTTTGCTAACCATATGCCTCCTAGCAGTTAGAGACTATAGTAGTTAGAATCTATTTATTTAGCTGACTGTAGTTGCTGCTTGCTGTAATTGCCGGAATTCGTGTTATGAAGATTTTCTGCGAGGTAAGTGACTTGTGAAAAATTATGGGTTATTGTTAGGATTTCTTGCAGTTGAGGGCCATTCTTTTGTGATACTTATTTGAAACCATGTTGTCACTGTATAGCAGTCAGATTGTGTATTGTGGGCAATAAGTGGATAGGTTGAGTTTGAATTCTCTTTGTCTGGGAAAATTCTATATGTTAGTGTTTAAATGTTAAAAAATAAGTAAAGACACATTAGTTTCACCTTCTCAGTAGTTTCACCCCACTTAATAGTTTCAGCTGTCAACCCTGCCTGGTTACTTCAGTGGAATCTTCTGATTTCCTTGTAGTTCGAATAATTAATTCATGATTAGAAATTAATTATTGTTCCCTGCTTGTGAATAGTTGTGTTTATGGAATTTCCTTTCTAGTTGTAGTTTCTTATTGTTTTACTGTACTGTCATGAAAAAAGTAGTTGTGGCATGCATGTTGTACTAAGTATCTCGCAGTCGCTTTTGGAACTAATTAGATACTGTGATTCTTGAGTTTCTCCCGGCGTATTTGATAGTCAAAATATCCACGGGTGTGCTGCCGGTCTACAGTGTCCAACGGGCACAATATTTCGGCGATCATACATGTCGCCATCATCAGGTGAACTGACGGACTGAGCTCCTGTGAACGTGCCGGCACGGAGATCCGTACGCTATGGCTGCTCAGAGGGAACTGGGTTCGGTCGCGGCGGCGGCTGATTTAAATACCCTCCGCCCGCGGCGCGCTCCCTCCGCCGTCCGCGCCCCGCGCCACGGTCGCGCGGCGGAACAGATTGCGACGGCGTCTGAGATGACCTCGGAGTGATGGCTCTGTCCGCCGTGGTCGTCACAACTATACGTTTGCTCGATTTACTCTTGATTAACCCGATCGCTGGTTCCCAAGCCTTGCTAAGATTATAGCCACAGTCACGGTTTATGAGGTCGTCATTGGTGCGAATTTCGATGGCCTCTCTAACAACGCTGTCCCAATATCTCGACGTCTGTACCAGAATCCTCGTGCGGTCATATTCCATGGCGTGATTTTCCGACAAACAATGTTCAGCGACCGCCGACTTGCTCGGATACATCAGACGAGTGTGCCTCTGGTGTTCACGGCATCGATCTTCGACGGTACGCATCGTCTGACCAATATACGACTTGCCACATTGACACGGAATCTGGTACACGCCGGCCTTCCTCAAACCGAGGTCATCTTTGGCACTCCCCACCAGTGCACGAGTTTTATTTGGAGGACAAAACACAGTTCCGACCCGGTGTTTCTTCAGAATGCGAGCGATTTTCTCCGAGAGTGCGCCTGTGTAAGGAATAAATGCAGTGCCTACCTCCTCCCTCGTGACTTCATCCATCTCAAGAGGTTGTGCTGCAGTGGTTGGGCGGAGAGCACGTTGAATCTGCCACTCTGAGTACCCATTTTTTCGAAATACAGTTCTCAGATGTTCCAATTCCTGGGGTAGACTCTCTGCGTCAGAGATAGTGCGCGCCCTATTTACTAGAGTTTTAAGTACCCCATTCCTCTGTGAAGGGTTGTGGCAGCTGTCTGCGTGGAAATACAGATCACTGTGCGTAGTCTTCCGATACACCCCATGACCTAGGGTGCCGTCAGCCCTTCTCTTGACCAAGACGTCAAGGAAAGGTAATTTACCCTCCGTTTCAGTCTCCATAGTGAATTTGATGTTGGGGTGTATGGAGTTTAGATGTGTAAGGAAGTCAAGGAGTTTATCCATACCATGTGGTATGGGGAGTGCCAAAGATGACCTCGGTTTGAGGAAGGCCGGCGTGTACCAGATTCCGTGTCAATGTGGCAAGTCGTATATTGGTCAGACGATGCGTACCGTCGAAGATCGATGCTGTGAACACCAGAGGCACACTCGTCTGATGTATCCGAGCAAGTCGGCGGTCGCTGAACATTGTTTGTCGGAAAATCACGCCATGGAATATGACCGCACGAGGATTCTGGTACAGACGTCGAGATATTGGGACAGCGTTGTTAGAGAGGCCATCGAAATTCGCACCAATGACGACCTCATAAACCGTGACTGTGGCTATAATCTTAGCAAGGCTTGGGAACCAGCGATCGGGTTAATCAAGAGTAAATCGAGCAAACGTATAGTTGTGACGACCACGGCGGACAGAGCCATCACTCCGACGTCATCTCAGACGCCGTCGCAATCTGTTCCACCGCGCGACCGTGGCGCGGGGCGCGGACGGCGGAGGGAGCGCGCCGCGGGCGGAGGGTATTTAAATCAGCCGCCGCCGCGACCGAACCCAGTTCCCTCTGAGCAGCCATAGCGTACGGATCTCCGTGCCGGCACGTTCACAGGAGCTCAGTCCGTCAGTTCACCTGATGATGGCGACATGTATGATCGCCGAAATATTGTGCCCGTTGGACACTGTAGACCGGCAGCACACCCGTGGATATTTTGACTAATTAGATACTGATTATTTTGAGTGCTATTTTAGTGTTCCTCCCTATTTTTGCTTTTCAAATTGTTTTTGTGCAAAATAGTTTGATAATTATGGCGAGTGAAAAGCGTTAAACTAGGCTGCAAAGGAAATTGAGAAATGACAGTGACGACGAGTGTAGCTTGTTACAAGCTGCTGAAGATTTGAAAAATGTTGAAGACAATAATTTAGTAATATTGCATAGCGACATGGACCAAACAGTACATAACGGGGTTGAAATTGAAACAATCAGTGCACAGGCAACTATTGTCGACTATAGGTCGGTAACAGTTCGCCTCAGGAATGCGAAATAACAGAACAAAATCTGGCAAATACCGTAGATTAAGGTTTTTTATCAATACATTTTTCTCAATTAAGTTAAGCACAATCTCTGCTTTTCAAAATAAGAATATTTCCGGTTTCAGGGGACTGACGGAAACCACAAACGAATATGTTTCAGTCACTAATGCACTGTAGTTGCAGTTGCCACTCGTGAATTTCTCGAATCTTTTAAGTGGGAGTTGTTTCCTCATCCGAAGTACAGTCCCGACCTGGCACCGAGCGACTTCCACTTACTCCCAGCAATGAAGAAGTGGTTGGCTATGCAGCGTTTTGATGACAACGCACAGCTTCAAGAAGAGGTAACCACTTGGTTGAAGACGCAGGCGGCCGAATTTTACGACGAAGGAATTTCCAAGCTCGTCCATCGCTACGATAAGTGCCTTAATTCAAATGGCAACTATGTAGAAAAGTAGTATTTAAGTGTGGCTTTCATCTGTATATAATAAAAAAATTTCCAATACTTTATTTATTTTTAATTCCAAAACGTAATGTACTTTGTGGATAGCCCTCGTATTATGAATTTTCTCATTGTTCCATTCTTGTCGATGGGGATTATATTACGTGTAGATTTTTGAATTAGTGTAAAGCAATTTTAAACGTCCACGACGCTGAAATAAGTTGAGAGATAGCTTCGAAATTTGAAGCTTGGCTTTCAAACCATAACGAGAAAATCAATCGGATTTACATTTTGTCAGATCACAGTTTGGAACTTTCGTCGGAATTTGACACTAATAGTCACTTTGCTAGTACGACAGGGATGATAATGGTGACAGGTACTAACGCTTTAATTCAGAAAAAAATTTCAAGCAATTGAAAAAAGAAAGTCTTTGTAGTTGACTACACTTCGGCGACTTGCGTGTCAATGATGAACACACAGCGTGAACCGAACCCGGGCCCCCGTGCGTGGTAGGCGGTAACGCTACCGCCGCGCTACGGGGGCGGCCAATCAATTGAGAACCTTGTGAACCGTAGTGACACTGATAGGTAGAATCTTTTTGTAGTCTTACAAACACATTCAACAGTTTTTACTCACAAAACAGGAACAAATAAGGGATTTCAATACAAATTTAATGTTCGTGAGCATACTAAATTTTGCGTCAGACCATACTTGATTCTGGCACATCATACGGACCGTGTTAGAACGGAAATACAATCTATGCTTGACGTGGGCATTATTGAACCAGGGGTAAGCTCATACAATAATCCATTACATGTTGTCGAGAAGAAAAACGGATCAATCAGGCTTGTCTTAGATTCCATACAAATAATTACCATAACCATTCCTGAAACAGACAGGCCACAGAAGTTGGAAGAACTTCTTCAAAATTTCAATGAAGTACAAGTGTTGTCTTCTATTGATCTCAGATCTAGCTTTTATCAAATTGATCTTCATCCAGAATGTAGAAAATTTACGGATTTTCTTTGTCTCGGCGTTTATCAATCTCTGAAACTTCCTTTTGGTTTGAACATTTCTTCGGCAGCATTCATTCGTGGGCCAAATTCCATATTACCTGAGTTCTTAAAACGACACATCAAGCTCGTACGTGAACGATATTTTAGTACCAGAAGCCTCTTTGGAAAAAAATAATCGTGTCCTCAACAGTTTGTTACGTATTTTTGCTGAATCTGGAATTACAGTTAACTTGAAAAAAAAACCTGAATTCGGTAGGACAAACGTGAAGTTTTTGGGTAACGTTATTTCTTCTGAGGGCATTCATCCGGATCCTGAAAAGTTGGAAGCAATCAGAGCTATTCCTTTTCCATCCACAAAAAGAAAAGCTCGCAGTTTTCTAGGACTCGTGGATTTCTACCGTCATTTTCTGAACATGCAAATTCTAGTAACTCCAAAACTTTGTTCTCTCACTGGCAAAAATACTACTTGGAACTGGGACGAAGAGGCACAGTTGGAATTTCATTCTTTGAAAGAAGCGCTACTTAACGCGTCAGTCTTAGCTCACCCGTATATGTCACAAGATTTCTGTCTTAGCACGGATTCGTCTAAAGTTGATCTTGATGCCCATTTATTTCAAGAAGCTATAGAAAATGACGTTACTGTTCAGAAAACCATCGCTTTTGCTAGCCGCGTGCTAGCAAAATCTGAGAAATTATTTCGTCACTGAATTGGAAGCTTTAGCTATTGTGTGGGCATTTCTCAAATTTTGTTTCTTTCTTTCTGGCAAACGTATAAAAGTTTATAGTGATCACTGACCATTACAATATCTTATGTTTTCAAAATTAAATCATGACAGGTTGAAACGGTGGGCATTGTTTCTGCAAGAATTCCGCTTCACGGTAATCTACATTCCTGGCACGGAAAACATTGTTGCGGACGCTTTTTCACGTCCACCGATTGGACTTGAGGAAAGCAACACAGAAGCTAACCTTGAGGAAAATCTCAGTGTTCTTTACATAGAAAAAGAACCCTTTGAAAACTTCGTCACCGTATCTTTAAAGGACATTGCTTATGAGCAAGACAAGGATCCGGTTTGGAACGATATTAAAAGTAAATGGCATGAAAAGACACACACGCAGATTCGTCATTATTATCTGGACAGAAATAACATACTCTTGAAACGTTGCACTGTTGATGACAATCTAAGGGTAGTTTGTATCTCTGAAGATTTTGTTAGTAAGTTCATCTGATACATTCATTTCAGCTATGCATATTTTGGTCCACGAAAATGTTATCATGTTCTTCGGACGACCTGTTATTTTAACAACATGAAAAGGAGAATTAGGGGAGTCTTATCTATTTGTAAACTTTATCAAAAAGCTAAAGTGCCTACCATCCCATATTGTGCTCCATTGTTTCCTATTATTCCTACTAGATTAAAAGAATCAGATGCTGTCGACCTTCTGGGACCGCATGTTAAAAACACCCAATGGAGTTTCATACGGTGTAGTCGCTGTTGAACTTACGTCAAAATTTGTTTCTTTCACACCGTTATGCAAAGCCACTGGACCAAAGTAATTTCAGATAACGGACCATAATTCAGATCTGCTTTATGGTCACTACTTTCAGCAGTAGTTTCAACCTACTCAGTAGTTTCACTGTTTGTAGTCTTCTGTATAGGGCTTTCGGATGATAATGTGTAATATATAAAATACTGAGTCATCCACGTGTAGCATCATATTTGGATTATGGCTAGAAATTCCAATCTGGAAATAGTACATCGTACGAAGGCATCATATGTCACTCACACCTAGCTAAAAGCGAACTTTTTCCTGGTGTAATTCCAGACCGTTTACTTCTGGGTCATGTAAAACGTTAGGTAAGGATGCCATGGTATGATAAATGAAACAGTATAGGGGTGTCGTTAAGTGGAGACCACAACATTCCCCTTTAGTACGTACTGAAGCTGTGTCAACTTCATGCAAATTGGAGTGGACCGCTGTGGGCAGTGAGTTGCGCACATTCTCCCAAAACAGGGACCAGTTCCGAGTAGGCTGTCAGTGAACTACTGAGTGTGCAGTGGGTTTCTGCATGCCTTTCTTGTATGTGCAAGACGTTTGTAAATGAAGTATCTGTTGTTCTGTAGACTCCAGCATACTTCGAAATAGCACAAGAACACATGGTCGAAACTATCCATTGCGGAGATCATATCTATACGTGGATTCATGTAGGGAAAGATAGGGTAGGGTGTGGAGGGGTGGTGGTGGGAGACGGGAAGCCAGGATGAAGAGACAACTGCGGGGAAAGTGCCCACTGCATATTGTTTGTCCAATACTGATGCTCCCGCTTGCCAAAAAGTGGTCTAACTAGTTCTAATATACACCATCATTGTCGTTAGTTGGATTAAAGTAAGAAGCTTAGTTTTTTCTAATGAACATTTACCGATTTTCATTCGTCCGACGTAAAGTAAGTGATTTATATTATTCCCGTTACCTTAGTTATAAGGGGACTAATACTTTCTAACGAGGGACATTCAATAAATAATGCATCACTTTTTTCTCGGCCGATTTCGGTTGAAAAAATGCACAATTTATTGAGGGACATCGTGGTATATTCCCGCTTCAGCCCCTATAGTTTCATGAAGTCCCAACAGGTGGCGGCACTATACGCAACCTTGAAAATGGCTTCTGTAACGGAGGTGTGTTCCAAGTACAGATCTTTCACTGAGTTCCTTTTGGCGGAAAGCCAGAATATCGCTGATATTCACAGGCGCTTGCAGAATTTCTACGGAGTCCTGGCATAACGGAAGACCGTAAAGAGCGTCAAAGGACCATCTGTACGGAATTTCTACTGTGTTAAGAGGCTGAACATGACAGTTTTTTGTGCAACATAGTCACAGACGATGAAAACATGGGTCAATTACATCAAACCTGAAACAAAACGATAATCTAAGGAGTGGCGCCACACCATCCTTCCGCCGAAGAAAATGTTCAAACACGTACTGTCGGGCGGTAAAGTCGTGAGGACGGACTTCAAGGTTTCTGTAGGGGTTATTCTGTTTTATTCCCTCCCTTATGGTGCAACGATCAACTCGGAAATGTATTGTGCTAACATCAGGAAAATCAGGGTGTTTGTAGCCAAGAAAAGGCAAACAAATCTCATCTTCTGTGTTATAACGCAAGGCCTCGCACAAGTCTACACACTCAGAGAGGAGCTCACGAGATATTACTGGAGTTTTCTTCCTCATCCACCCTACAGCTCAGATCTCGCATCTTCCGACTTCCATCTGCTTGGCCCAACTGTAACGTAGCGAGTCAAAACGCAATGGCATTTATTGCACTACTTCACAGTACGGCTTGTAGCTTTGGAGCTGTTGGCCGCGATAGAAACAGCCGCTTGTATCTTAGCGTGACTCATTCGCACCTGTTGCTGAGCTAGCCGTGGGAAGCGGTACCTGTGTCAATTCGAGTGACAGAATATTCAAGCCCCTAAGAATGTAAATAAACTATATAAAATATTATTCAATTAAGTTAAAAGTAAGTATACTGTCCTTTGCTATTAAAAAGATGACTGTGTAAATATCTCAGCTTTCTAACTCGCATACTTTCAGAGTCAGGGAAAATTACCTAAATCTACATCTACATCCATACTCCGCAAGCCACCTGACGGTGTGTGGCGGAGGGTACCTTGAGTACCTCTATCGGTTCTCCCTTCTATTCCAGTCTCGTATTGTTCGTGGAAAGAAGGATTGTCGGTATGCCTCTGTGTGGGCTCTAATCTCTCTGATTTTACCCTCATGGTCTATTCGCGAGATATACGTAGGAGGGAGCAATATACTGCTTGACTCTTCGGTGAAGGTATGTTCTCGAAACTTTGACAAAAGCCCGTACCGAGCTACTGAGCGTCTCTCCTGCAGAGTCTTCCACTGGAGTTTATCTATCATCTCCGTAACGCTTTCGCGATTACTAAATGATCCTATAACGAAGCGCGCTGCTCTCCGTTGGATCTTCTCTATATCTTCTATCAACCCTATCTGGTACGGATCCCACACTGCTGAGCAGTATTCAAGGAGTGGGCGAACAAGCGTACTGTAACCTACTTCCTTTGTTTTCGGATCGCATTTCCTTAGGATTCTTCCAATGAATCTCTCTGGCATCTGCTTTACCGACGATCAACATTATATGATCATTCCATTTTAAATCACTCCTAATGCGTACCCCCAGATAATTTATGGTATTAACTGCTTCCAGTTGCTGACCTGCTATTTTGTAGCTAAATGATAAAGGATCTATCTTTCTGTGTATTCGCAGCACATTACACTTGTCTACACTGAGATTCAATTGCTATTCCCTGCACCATGCGTCAATTCGCTGCAGATCCTCCTACATTTCAGTACAATTTTCCATTGTTACAACCTCTCGATACACCACAGCATCATCCGTAAAAAGCCTCAGTGAACTTCCGATGTCATCCACAAGGTCATTTATGTATATTGTGAATAGCAACGGTCCTATGACACTCCCCTGCGGCACACCTGAAATCACTCTTACTTCGGAAGACTTCTCTCCATTGAGAATGACATGCTGCGTCCTGTTATCTAGGAACTCCTCAATCCACTCACACAATTGGTCTGATAGTCCATATGCTCTTACTTTGTTCATTAAAGGACTGTGGGGAACTGTATCGAACGCCTTGCGGAAGTCAAGAAACACGGCATCTACCTGTGAACCCGTGTCTATGGCCCTCTGAGTCTCGTGGACGAATAGCGCGAGCTGGGTTTCACATGACCGTCTTTTTCGAAACCCATGCTGATTCCTACAGAGTAGATTTCTTGTCTCCAGGAAAGTCATTATACTCGAACACAATACGTGTTCCAAAATTCTACAACTGATCGACGTTAGAGATATAGGTCTATAGTTCTGCACATCTGCTCGACGTCCCTTCTTGAAAACGGGGATGACCTGTGCCCTTTTCCAATCCTTTGGAACGCTACGCTCTTCTAGAGACCTACGGTACACCGCTGCAAGAAGGGGGGCAAGTTCCTTCGCGTACTCTGTGTAAAATTAAACTGGTATCCCATCAGGTCCAGAGGCCTTTTCTCTTTTGAGCGATTTTAATTGTTTCTCTATCCCTCTGTCGTCTATTTCGATATCTACCATTTTGTCATCTGTGCGACAATCTAGAGAAGGAACTACAGTGCAATCTTCCTCTGTGAAACAACTTTGGAAAAAGACATTTAGTATTTCGGCCTTTAGTCTGTCGTCCTCTGTTTCAGTACCATTTTGGTCACAGAGTGTCTGGACATTTTGTTTTGACCCACCTACCGCTTTGACATAAGACCAAAATTTCTTAGGATTTTCTGCCAAGTCAGTACATAGAACTTTACTTTCGAATTCATTGAACGCCTCTCGCATAGCCCTCCTCACACATTTCGCTTCGCGTAATTTTTGTTTGTCTGCAAGGCTTTGGCTATGTTTATGTTTGCTGTGAAGTTCCCTTTGCTTCCGCAGCAGTTTTCTAACTCGGTTGTTGTAACACGGTGGCTCTTTTCCATCTCTTACGATCTTGCTTGGCACATACTCATCTAACGCATTATGTACGACGGTTTTGAACTTTGTCCACTGATCCTCAACACTATCTGTACTTGAGACAAAGCTTTTGTGTTGAGCCAACAGGTACTCTGAAATCTGCTTTTTGTCACTTTTTCTAAACAGAAAAATCTTCCTACCCTTTTTAATATTCCTATTTACGGCTGAAATCATCGATGCCGTAACCGCTTTATGATCGCTGATTCCCTGTTCTGCGTTAACTTTTTCAAATAGTTCGGGTCTGTTTGTCACCAGAAGGTCTAATATGTTATCGCCACGAGTCGGTTCTCTGTTTAACTGCTCAAGGTAGTTTTCAGATAAAGCACTTAAAAAAATTTCACTGGATTCTTTGTCCCTGCCACCCGTTATGAGCGTCTGAGTCTTCCCGTCTATATCCGGCAAATTAAAATCTCCACCCAAAACTATAACATGGTGGGGAAATCTACTCGAAATATTTTTCAAATTATCCTTCAGGTGCTCAGCCACAACAGCTGCTGAGCCAGGGGGCCTATAGAGACATCCAATTACCATGTCTGAGCCTGCTTTAACCGTGACCTTCACCCAAATCATTTCACATTTCGGATCTCCGTCAATTTCCTTCGATACTATTGCACTTCTTATCGCTATAAACACGCCTCCCCCTTCACTGTCCAGCCTGTCTCTGCGGTATACATTCCAATCTGAGTTTAGGATTTCATTACTGTTTACGTCTGGTTTCAGCCAACTTTCTGTCCCTAGTACTATATGGGCGTTGTGACCGTTTATTAATGAGAGCAGTTCTGGGACCTTTCTGTAGACGCTCCTGCCGTTTACTATTAGCACATTAATATTGTTATTCCCTGTTGCATTTTGCCTACTCCTACCTTGCCGCGTCTCAGGAGGCGTCTTGTCGGGCCTAGCGAGGGAAGTATCTAACCTAAAAAAAACCATGTGCATTCCACACGTATTCCGCTACCGTTGTAGCCGCTTCCGGTGTGTAGTGCACGCCTGACCTATTCAGGGGGACCCTACATTTCTCCACCCGATAGCGGAGGTCGAGAAATTTGCACCCCAGATCTCCGCAGAATCGTCTGAGCCTCTGGTTTAAGCCTTCCACTCGGCTCCAAACCAGAGGACCGCGATCGGTTCTGGGAACGATACTACAAATAGTTAGCTCTGATTTCACCCCGCGAGCGAGGCTTTCCGCCTTCACCAATTCCGCCAACCGCCTGTACGAACTGAGGATGACCTCTAAACCCAGACGGCAGGAGTCATTGGTGCCGACATGAGCAACAATTTGCAGTCGGGTGCACCCAGTGCTCTCTATCGCCGCCGGTAGGGCCTCCTCCACATCTCGGATGAGACCCCCCGGCAAGCAGACAGAGTGAACACTGGCCTTCTTCCCCGACCTTGCCGCTATTTCCCTAAGGGGCTCCATCACCCGCCTAACGTTGGAGCTCCCAATAACTAATAAACCCCTCCCCCCCCGTGTGCCTGCTCGGACCTTGCTGAAGGAGCAGCCACATGTCCACTCACAGGAAGAGCGGGCGATGCCACACGGCCAGCCTCCACATTGACCCTCCGCCTCGTGCGCCGCGAACGCCGCTGAACCCACCACTCCCCTTGGGGAGAGGGTGGCCCAACCGCGCCCAGTACACGCGAAGATGTCTCGACAGCAGGGACAGTGGGTGAAGCATGTAACACCTGGGCTGTACCTTGCGACGCACCAGACTCCCCACTGCCGCTGCACTCCGAGGCAGCAGCCTGAAGACGGCTGACCGCGGCCATCAACACGCTCAGCTGCTCGCGAACAGTGGCCAGCTCCTCCTGCGTCCGTACACAGCAGTCACACATCCTATCCATCCTAAGGAATCAATTTACTGAAGAGAGTTAATCAACCTTTAACTAAACTGCTAATTCACTAAAGGCGGCTGTTTATTCACTAAACTGTGGTTGCTAGGCACTTCTTGTAGAAAACAATGAAAACACCCCAAAGCGACACTTTTAAGATTAAAATCAGTTAGGATTCATAACAGTTAGTCTTTTAATATCATTTGGAATCATTATTGAATTTCACAAAATGTTAGGTCAATTTGCTTGAATTTTCATAATTAAAACGTTAACTATTTTGCATTTTCGTAATATAAAATTCATAAAAGATCAGTATTTATTTAATGAGTTGTGTGAGTGAATGAGAATGAGTGAGTGTGTATGTGGGACATGCGAAAAAATTCAGTATTATCTCATGTTAAACATTACGAAACTATGTAATCGGAAAGTGTTAAGCAAGCAAGTTGCGATGAAACATGTAATTTCCTCACCTCGCTAATGATGTATATCTAAGGGTACTTGCTTTTGTAAGAAGGCAGCCAGAATAGCCACACTGGACTTGCATTCGGGAGGACGACGCTTCAATCCCGCGGCCGGCCATCCTGATTTAGGTTTTCTGTGATTTCCCTAAATCGCTCCAGGCAAACGCCGGGATGGTTCCTTTGACAGGGCACGGCCGAATTCCTTCCCTAATCGGATGAGACCGATGACCTCGTAGTTTGGTCTTTTCCTTCAAAACAACCAACCAACTAACCAGAATAGCCATTTTCAGAGTAATAGTTTTCTTAAGTTATTTCAAGATTAGTTTTCGTTTGGTTTGGTTTTGTTAAACATTTTATTAATATTTGCATGATGAAGTGACGTAAATGCATGTGTGAATGTTGATTGGAATAAGACAGTTTTAGCGTGAGAAAAAACTCGAAGGACTGCTTTGATTGGCAGGTCATTTTGAACAACCAATCAGAGTTCACCATTTCCCGCGGTTTGCAAGTAGTTATAGGCCCTCGAAGGAACGGTACTGAGCAGTCGTTGGCTAGCTATTGGACGTACAGATCATGTTGGACGTGTCCATCTACGTTATGAGTAAAATGAAGAAGTTACTGGTATTTCGCGTCTGGATGGTATTGCCGTGAAAGCAGTTGCATTTACGGACAGACTGTGGAAATTAGAGCTTTGTGAAGTGTTTAGTTGGCAAGATAAACGCGTGTGAACTTTCGGCCTTTGTAGATTTTCGCGTATCATGTTTGGTATTCATCCATGGAATAGTTGGCGAGCAGTTTCTTAATTAGAAATCCACTAAAAAAAAAGACCGAATGTGAAATTCATATGTTGTAGCAAAGCATAGACTGTAGATCTCGTAATAATTCGGATCGGACTTAAGTACATTTCTGGCTGTCTCACGTGTATACTGGGTTGTATGAACTGTGAGCTGAGGACATCCATATTAGTCGTTTAAATAAATACGGGCTGATGGCTAATTCTTTACTTTTAAACCTAAAGAAATAAAGTACTTGTTGCGGCATTTTGACATCTTTTCTAAAAGAATGGAACAATCGCCCTCCACCCAAAAATCGTTGTAAGATATTACAGGACAGCTTGCTACCAGAGTTTAGGCGGACTTTGCAAATGTTAAGTATTGACGATGTTTTCTTCAACGCTGCTTTTAACATAGTCTGAACAGTATCTACGTATGCAGAGAATCGGGCTGGTGACCAGACGCCGTACTGAGCTAGGTGGAACTTTATGTAGTGCACAGTACGACGGGAGACAGTGGTCAAACAATTGCGCATCGCAGTGAAGACTGTTAACACACCATGCCGCACGATGAAGAATATACTTCGCGGGTAGTAAGTAGTAAGTGAATGATGGAGAGGTTATTCACGTAGGCAGACGTTGGCGCCGACGACGACTGGGAGAGCGGTACGATGATGCCATACAGGCCCTCCCAGTGAGGTGGTGTAAGATCGTCACATTGAATGGGGACTCTGTTGAAAAATAGGGTTTTGTAGCCAAAGCAGTCGGAAAAAATATGATGAATAGGATTCCTGAATAAAATAAACCTGCTTTCACGAAGAAGTGTTGCATTACTTAATGAGAGCCTCTCGTACAATATCAGTGTTTAAATAACGTAAGTTCCTGGTTATTACCTTCTGTTTGATTGTCATCTATAGACCACGCCTTCCGATATGGAGTCCGATTGGGAACGCGGTCACACGATTTGTCGGGAAAAGTGACTAAGCTGTTAGTCCCAATAAGGATTGGTTACTTCCATACGTCATACATAATACTGCAAATCAAAATGACTTCTAAACAGTTGTCTACATAAAGCTATAACCCATCATTCCATCCCACTGAAATGCTTTTGAATTAAACCGTATTTTTCAAAACGACCTCTGTTCTATTATATTTGGCCAAATACGAAAGTGCTATTGAAAACGGTCTTCTCCAGTCGCTTGGTATTGTTTCGGATACTAGGACATCAAGATGCCTAATAACTATGTCCAGAAATCAAAACAACAAACCTGGAATCCTGTTGTGATGGGACTAGGCACAATATTTCTTAAGTACGGAAAAGAAGTCACTAAATAAGCAGCAAGCTTCCATTAGTAATCATAGTTTGGTCAAAATTTAGTTTCCCTTAGAGTAACCACTTTATCCCATCTTTCTCATTTGGGGCCGAGCATCTTGAATAGCTGCCGCCATTGGAGTACGTTTCCAGGTGTAACTCAAATTTTTCACCAATGTTTCCATCTACAGTTTATGACTATTAACAGACGTAATTGTCCCATACTGTATGCGGAAATAGTACCACTGAACGAATGGAGGTGGTGAAGGACAGTGGATTTGCTCTGCCACAAGTTATACAAATGAAACGAATTACAAGCACTGAAATGAAATGATGGTCAGGTCGATCTTGAAATCAACCAAGAATTATGTACATGATGAAGCCTCTGGTAGGAGTGTTCGAAAATCACAGGTGGAAACTCAAATGAGAATGAAAGCATAGGGCAGGTCTGGAAACGTCCTTAGATAATCTAATGGTTTGCGACACTAACAGAATAGAACATGATAGCAATGGATCACATCAGAAAATGTTATACATTAACAGTTAAGTTTTTTCTAAATTGTATCACATAGCAGTCGTGGTTTAGACAGGAAGTGCAAGAACGTCCTACGGGCAACACGTTGGTACATATGGAGACACAGTTTGTCCCTAATTCCTTTTCCAACGCCAGGCACTGCGTTCAGTACCGGAGGTAAAGCAAAAAGAACAAAGAAGCTTTCTGCCGAATCATATCTGCAAAGAAAACCTATAATATCGTTACCAGGAATCGACGCTCCCTGTTCAGACACTATAAAACACTAGAGCGTCAGAGTAAGTGCCCACGAATCACTCTTGTATGAAGCAGGCAAAATTTTGAATACACCAGGTCGTATTTTTTAAAAAATAACTTACATAAAAGACGCAAACTGGAATGGGGAAGCAGTTCAGACTTATCAACATCAATTCGAGCCGAAACCGGAAGGATCTAAAGCACCCAAACAGAGACTGCAGAGACTAGCCAACTACGTGGCGCTACAGAGGCAAACCAACACTACCATTGCATGTCAGAGTCCTATGGTGTTTATTTGCTACGAAAACGATTCCTACGGGGAAATGGTTACACATAAAAAATTACCCAAAACGTCTTTGCGAAAAGTGTGCAACGATAGATTACATACCTCACACTTTCGCTTGTAAAGTTCGTGCTCAAGTTTGGAACTGAACCCTTAGGAAACTAGCAGTAATAAATAGAACTGCAGTGTCAACTCTGGCTGGGACATGTACCCGAAGACAAAACAGCTATGCTTCGATGATAGGTCAATTCGCCTATTATATCTTGAACCTAAAGCAACTAAATACATAAAACTTTTACCTCTATCTTGAAGTAAACCACCGGAAGTTTCAAAGGGAACTGAACACTAGATACGATAAGTGATAGCAAAGTGTAATACTCTCTGCCACATTTATCATGAAGTTCGCTTCCCTGAAGAAGCTAGAGAAAGAATTAGGGCCTTTAATGAAGTGATTTTTATAAAACATTTAGCAAGGAAATGTCAAGTTCACCGACGAAGAACGCTTTTAGACACCTTAATTTCTAGTCTGATTTTTTTAATTACATGAAGAATTTTCATTCAAATTAAGTGTAGAGACTTTGATTTTCAATAAATTAAACTAAGCAGAAAGTTTTATTTGTAAATGACGTATTCGGGCCAAAGAAAGCAGTTTGGTGAAAAGGAGGTAGCCTGAAAGGAGAGTAAAGAAATACTAAAAAACACTTAGAGCGACTTCGCGTGAAAATCAGGAAATCCGAATTCAAATCCCATTCCGACACAAATTTTAAATTGTCTATAAGTAGTAAAAAACATTCTCTGCTTACACGAAAAGAACTCTGTTGTGCATTCTTGAGCTGTTTCTTAATCACATTACAGGTAATGCTTTACTTACGTGAAGCTTTATAATACGCAATGTCTTTTTTCTATTCTGAATATTGAAATAAGTTTACAATGCATTTCTTTGTCTGTTTTTTCATTATTAGCACTTAAACATTTACATGGCTGCCTGTACACTATTGTACATAAAGTTCTCCTATATCATCATTTTCTAACCTCAGTCCGGCGTTTATTGACCGTGAAGGAAAAACTGCCACAGGTTTTCGTTTTCTCAATCCACAGTGACTAATTTTACGGTTATGTTTATCACCCACCATTTAGGTGGAATTATAACAGTACTATTGCATCTACATCATTACTCTGCAATTCACAACTAAGTGCGTGGCAAAAGGTTCATCGAACCACCTTACAGGTATTTCTCTAGCGTTCTCTTGAACAGTGCGGGGGAAACCAATCTTAAATCTGTTCGTGCGAGTTCTAATTTCTCTTACTTTATTATGGTCATGTAGGCGGGGGCCAACAAAATATTTTCGCATTGGGAGGAGAAAGTTGATGACTGAAATTTCTTTAGAAGATCCTGCTGCAGCGAAAAAAGATTTTGTTTTAATTATTACCACTCCAGTTCACATATCATATCTGTGGCATTCTCTCCCCTATTTCGCCATAATAAAAAACGGAATGACCGTCTTTGAACTTGTTTCACGCCGTCCGTCAATCCTGTTTGATGCGGATCCCATGCCGCGTAGCAGTAACCCAGAAGAGGCGGACAAGCATAGAGTAGCAGTAACTTTAGTAGAACTGTTATATTTTTAAGTGTTCTGCCAATAAAACGCAGTTTTTGTTTAACTTTCTCCACAAAATTACCTATGTGATAGTTCTACTGTAAGTTATTTGCAACTGTAATTCGTAAACATTAGTTGAACTCACGAGCTTTAGATTTGTGTTATTTATCGTGTAACCAAAATTTAGGGAATTCCTGTTGGGACTCACGTGGATAACTTCACGCTTTTCATTATTTAGAGTCAACTGCCACTTTTTTCACCTCTCGGATATCTTGTCTAAACTATGTTGCAATTGGTTTTGACCATCTCATGACTTTCCTAGATGGTCAATGACAGCATCATCTGCAAACAGTCTAAGAGTGCTGCGTAGATTCTCCTTAATCGTGTGGCAGATCAGGAACAGCAGAGGGAGTATTACATTTACTTGAAAAACTCCAGATGCTACTTTTGTTACATTCGATGACCTTCCGTCAATTAATGCGAACTGTGACCTTTCTTACGAAAATCATGAATCTAGTCGACACTTCCTAGGCATACAATTTGGTCAGAGATCGTTGTGAAGAACGATGCGAAAAACCTTCAGGAACGCGTCAAAAACGTTCTGGAAAACTAATTACATGGAGTCAGTTTGACGTCCCCTTCCGATTGCATTCGATAATTCGTAAGAATAAAGAGCTAGCTGTGTTCCAGAAGAACGATATTTTGTGAATCCGTGTTGGCTGTTGAAACGCGTACGTATTCAGTACCAGCGATGGCGAGGCATGACAGAATCTCTGACCAGAGAGTTTTTTTATCGTTGCTAGTCTGCGCTTGACCGCGCGTGAGTGCAGTTGTTGTACGTAGCGAGTCGCGAGAGCATGTAGTTCAGTTCAGAGTTGGACGCTGTTGCTAGTTGCACTCAGTCAGTGCTAGTAGCGCGCGCGAGACAGTAGTCGTGTGTGAGGAATCGGCGGGCGTCGACATGGGTCTCTGGTCACGATTCAGGACGAGGTATATTGTTATCAAAGGTAATGAAGCAGCATTGCGCTCAGCCAATAACATCTGTTAATTGTAATTAATTTGTTCAAGAAATGCCCCAATAATAATTTTGTTTTCAAAACAATCGTTTTTAAGAAAAGAATCATTGCAACTGAAACAATATTTCCTATGCTTTTCCTCCCAGAATCAAATTATCAGATTAATTATTGCACAGGGCCTAAGGTCATCGATGCTGCCCTATTATTGTGGGTTTAATGATTACATTTCATTTCTCAATTTTTGTGTCGAGTTTACATTTGGCGATTATTTTTCAATATTTTTGTAGCGAAGTTAGTCACTTTTATTTCAATTTAACGATGTTTTGTGGGAGCTCAACATCATTTGCCTCTATTCCGATTAACATTCAAATACAGTCATTTAAATTATTTGCCAGGAAAATATTGTCATTTTAAATATTTGTGGGGAGACTACACTTGGTTCTATTTACTTCTTTTCATTATCATAGACTTTTTTTTATTTCTGCTGGGAGGTTACGTTTTACAGCACGATATCCATTCCCATTTAATTATTTTCTTTAATTTTTGTGGGGAGGTTACACTTAGCACGATGTCAATTCACATTTAAAATATTTTCATTCTTAAACTTTTGTGGGGAGGTTACACTGTTTGTCAATAAATGACATTCTTTGAGGTATATCATAATGTCTGAATAAAATCCTACACTGAACTGACATTAGTGATATGGTTCTGTAATTCAGCAGATTACTCGTATTTCCTGTCTTTGGCACTGCTGTGACCTGTGCAACTTTCCAGTCCTCAGGTACGGATCAATCGACGAATGAGCAGTTGTATGTGATTTATAAGTGTGGAACCATTGTATGAGCGTACTCTGAAAGGATCGTAAATGGTATACAATGTGGACCAGAAGCCTCGCCTTTATTTACTGATTTAAGCTACTTCGCCCCACTGACGATACCTGCTGCTAAGTTACTCATGTTCCCGGTGCTGTACTTTACATACCTTTTTTTTCAACAACTATATATTGAAGATAATGGGAATTTCGCACACGAAAGAATAGTGTTTTATCTACACAACCTACTTTACCACGTTATCTCCATCCCGTTCTATGGCTTTCCTCCAGTGCGAAACAAGGGCCTTTACGTCCTGTCGCTCCTTGTGCTGGTGGGGGAGCCAGAGCTTCACTTTGTGAATGACCTCCTCATCGTCCTCAAATTGTCTTCTGCAAAGGGCATCCTGTAATGTGCCAAACAAGTTAAATGCAGAGGAGGCTAGGTCAGGGCTACTAGGGATGACAGCCGTGGATGGCTTCTTCGTCCGCTGCAAATAGTGGAACTTCGCCGAACCACCTTTTGATGACCTCACCCTCTGTGCCCAGCGACTGACCGTACTTCTGTCGACAGTAGATGCTCCACAGACTTTTAACAAGCGTTTGTGAATATTCCCCACAATTTCTTTCTCTACAGTGAAAAATTCAATAACAGCACGTTCCTTGTAACGTACATCACCTACGGACGCCATTTTAAAACTGTCCTGCAACTACGCTATCTGTCGGAAGTGATGGAAGCCTGGCATGCTCACTCAGGAGACTTCAAGTAATACATACGTAACGTTTCCCATTCGTAGCATTGTTTTCGGCTGAGAAAACCTCGTATTTCTTTGAATTTGAACCATGTCTGATCTGGTCTACGCTTACATAGTCTGATTTGAATGACACTAATAACCAAGACAATTATTGTTGGCATAAAGACTTTGTTACTACTACTGAACATGTCCTTTTCACCGCGTGTAGGTCACTATGTAACTACAGACCGCTTGAGATTACAACATTACTTATTTACGCGTTTCGAACAACTGCCCATCACCAGAAAATTAAATAAAGTATCCTAATACAGAGTCCTCGGGGGAGTTGCTACTCTCCTACCGAGCGCCTCCCCAAGTGGTGGATATGAGGATGCTCACTAGATGTGGTGGGTACCAGGGAAATAAAATACCCGGAGTGGACCAAAACTATTACTGAGGGCACGGTGGTTCTACATGTCAGTGGCGATACCCCAACAGCGTACGTTTCACGTGTTAGTGGCGGATGATAAAATATATCTCAGGGTTAACATCCGTGAGAGTTAACTTCGTCACCCACGAGCGTGAGCCCGTAGATACACTCGTTGGACTGAACATGAAGAGAAATATCAACAGAAATAGTACCCCAGGTGGTAATCAATCCACACCCAGTCATGATGGAACAAACAGATCATGGAATTCTGATGAACCTGCACCTTCCTATACTCCAGCACTACTGACCTCACATAAACAAGAACAGAAAAAGAAAAGGAACATCACTTACCTAGCTACAGTGAACATGAACTCCCTGTTAAACGTTGGTAAACTCACACACCCTTGATGTGTTGGAGAAGTATAACATCAAGTTAGTGGCATTACAAGAGACTCGATTCCCAGATGAGGATGAAATGGAATCCCAAAGGTACCGGATCTACACTCCTGGAAATGGAAAAAAGAACACATTGACACCGGTGTGTCAGACCCACCATACTTGCTCCGGACACTGCGAGAGGGCTGTACAAGCAATGATCACACGCACGGCACAGCGGACACACCAGGAACCGCGGTGTTGGCCGTCGAATGGCGCTAGCTGCGCAGCATTTGTGCACCGCCGCCGTCAGTGTCAGCCAGTTTGCCGTGGCATACGGAGCTCCATCGCAGTCTTGAACACTGGTAGCATGCCGCGACAGCGTGGACGTGAACCGTATGTGCAGTTGACGGACTTTGAGCGAGGGCGTATAGTGGGCATGCGGGAGGCCGGGTGGACGTACCGCCGAATTGCTCAACACGTGGGGCGTGAGGTCTCCACAGTACATCGATGTTGTCGCCAGTGGTCGGCGGAAGGTGCACGTGCCCGTCGACCTGGGACCGGACCGCAGCGACGCACGGATGCACGCCAAGACCGTAGGATCCTACGCAGTGCCGTAGGGGACCGCACCGCCACTTCCCAGCAATTTAGGGACACTGTTGCTCCTGGGGTATCGGCGAGGACCATTCGCAACCGTCTCCATGAAGCTGGGCTACGGTCCCGCACACCGTTAGGCCGTCTTCCGCTCACGCCCCAACATCGTGCAGCCCGCCTCCAGTGGTGTCGCGACAGGCGTGAATGGAGGGACAAATGGAGACGTGTCGTCTTCAGCGATGAGAGTCGCTTCTGCCTTGGTGCCAATGATGGTCGTATGCGTGTTTGGCGCCGTGCAGGTGAGCGCCACAATCAGGACTGCATACGACCGAGGCACACAGGGCCAACACCCGGCATCATGGTGTGGGGAGCGATCTCCTACACTGGCCGTACACCACTGGTGATCGTCGAGGGGACACTGAATAGTGCACGGTACATCCAAACCGTCATCGAACCCATCGTTCTACCATTCCTAGACCGGCAAGGGAACTTGCTGTTCCAACAGGACAATGCACGTCCGCATGTATCCCGTGCCACCCAACGTGTTCTAGAAGGTGTAAGTCAACTACCCTGGCCAGCAAGATCTCCGGATCTGTCCCCCATTGAGCATGTTTGGGACTGGATGAAGCGTCGTCTCACGCGGTCTGCACGTCCAGCACGAACGCTGGTCCAACTGAGGCGCCAGGTGGAAATGGCATGGCAAGCCGTTCCACAGGACTACATCCAGCATCTCTACGATCGTCTCCATGGGAGAATAGCAGCCTGCATTGCTGCGAAAGGTGGATATACACTGTACTAGTGCCGACATTGTGCATGCTCTGTTGCCTGTGTCTATGTGCCTGTGGTTCTGTCAGTGTGATCATGTGATGTATCTGACCCCAGGAATGTGTCAATAAAGTTTCCCCTTCCTGGGACAATGAATTCACGGTGTTCTTATTTCAATTTCCAGGAGTGTATAAAGGAAAACCAGGTGAAAGAGTGATGAAGACAGTTCACACATATGGGTACTGGCTTTGTTGTACATCATAGAATGGTCGGCCATGTTTTAGAATTCACGTCCCCCAATGGCAGAATCTCCTCATCATCCTTGAGCTCCTGCGGTAGACCTTGCACAATAGTTAACTTCCATGTACCTACAAATGACGGAAAGATCTGGAAGCTGTGAATTAATAATGCAACACCCTTGAATAGACCATAGACAATACCCCTAACCACACCACCATCAAACTCTAGGGTGACTTCAACGCACAAGTTGGCAAGGAAAAGAAGTATTGCTGGATAGTAGGCAGTTACCCAGCCCACAAGAGGACCAAGAAAAATGGCGAGCGCATCATAGACCTTTGTGAAAACTACAACCTGGTCCTAAAATCAACTGTGTTATAGCCACTACCAAGGAAAGCCACGACCTGGAGGAATCCCAATCACATGCTGAGTGAATTTCAGATAGACTATGTGGCTATTGACAGGAGATGCCACAAGGAAATACAAAACGTCAAGGTATTGAGGGGAGCAAAGCTCGACTAAGGCCACTATCTCTCCCAATCAAGACCAACCTACAACTTTTGAGAAGAATTCACAATACCCCAAAGGTTTAGAGAATATCAGGGTTTAACACCCACCGACTGGGAGATAAGGATTGCCACTTCCAGATCACCCTTGACAAGAATACACAGAAACAAGGGTGAACTTCTCTTCAAAAGGCTCCACTGGATTTTACTCATGAAACTATACCGGCTTCACTGGACAAAGGTAGGCACCGCTGGTGGACCACAGAATGTGATAAAGCTATAGAGGAAAGGAGAAGAGCCTGGATCAAGTGGAGTCAGCGGAAAGATGAGCACAACCATCAGGATTTCATGGCACAAAGAAAAACAACAGCGAGCGTCATCCGCAAAACCAAGAGGAAATACAACAGGTCTCAAATACTACGGGCAGAAGAAGACTTAATGTAAAACAATTCAAGAGATCTCTACAAGCGACTCAAGAAACAGTCTACTTAGTACATGGCCCCAACCCTACATCTCAGAGGGTCACATGGGAAACTCCAAATGAATAACACGGACTGCACAAACAGCTTTGAAGAACAAGAAACTCCTCAATGCAGAACAACCGAAAGAGAGACTTGCTTTCACTGAGCCCTCTGTCAGAAACCAGGACTCTATACCACCCAACATGGAAGAAATAGAGAAGATTATGAAAGACTGTAAGAGCAACAAGGCCCCAGATGAAGATGGTATCGTTGCAGAAATGTGGAAGCACGTAGATGATCAGTCCCTGCAGAGTATCAGCCAGATAATTCAGGACATTTGGAGAACAGAGGTCTTTCCAGAGGGACGGACCTCAGCTGTGATCCATCCACTACACAATAAAGGAAGTAAGACCGACCTCAGCAAATACAGAACATCCACTACCTAATAAAGACCGACCTCAGCAAATACAGACGCATCTACTTGTTGCTCATGACCAACAAGATCTACTCTAAAGCTCTTGCAAAATAAAGTCACCAAACAGCTAGAATACCAACTAAGCGAATACCAGGCTGGATTCCTGCAAAGAACAGATTCAAAACCTCAAGACCGCCCTCTCATATAGGAGCCGACAGGGACACCCCAGGGTAACCATTATGGTAGATTTCCAAACGGCATATGACTCAATAGATCGACAGACTCTCAGGCCTAGATAGGACGACTACCAGACTGGTCCAAGCTACCCTGAAGAACACCATCTTCAGAGTCAAGTTCAGGGGTGAATGCTCCGCTAGCTTTCCAGTTCAGACAGGAGTAAGGTTGGGGGGGGGGGGGGGGGTAGCCTCTCTTGCACCCTTTTCAGCTGTGTTCTGGAGAAAATCGTCAGAGAATGGACTTCCACATTGTCACCAGAATCAGGAATGAAGCTTGGGTACAAGAAAGACAACCTGAATGTACCCTGTCTAGCCTTTGCTGATGATCTCACCCTATTGGCCGACAGAATGGAGGAGGGTACTCACCAACTACAGTGCCTCCACAGTTTTGCGGCAAAAACCGGCTTGAGGGTCAACATACAGAATACATATTTCATCACCAATATCAAGCAGGTTCTTATACAATCCCACTAGTAAACAATACCATCTGTAAAGTTTCTACAGTCAAGTACTTGGGAGAATGGACCTCAGCAAGTGAGAGCGAAACCTTGACCATAGACGCCAGGTGCACTAAGTTAGAGAGGGCCTATCATTCCTGTAAGAGCATCTATACCTCCAAGTACCTATCCAAGAACATAAAGCTGAAGCACTACAACTCTGTAGTAAAGCCCTCTGCATTCTGTGTCTCTGAGTGCCTCTTGATGAATCGAAAGGGCCCACTCAGGAAACTAGAACTTAAAGAGAGGAAGATCCTGAGAAGAATACAATAACGAGCTCTACGAACATCGGGAAGTTATAGCCACATGTATGAGGAAAAGGCGACTGACCCGCCTGAATCACTACAGGCTCACTAACAGGATCCTCACAGTGACCAGTAGGGGAAATGCGTCCAAAACCAAGTGGATCACTTCTGTTAAATCAGACTTAGAGGAACTGCAGATCCCATTAAAGACAACCGAGAACCGAACTCAATACTGACAGGCCATTCTGCAGGGAGTCTTCCCACTGCCTTTCACAAGTTGGATGTGTACAGGCACCACCAGACCTAAGTGGATGGATGAGAGGCAGCAGGCACACAGCCAGAAGATGAAGGCATACTGGGCTAAGAAAAAGACCCTAGCTGAGGATTAAGACGAGGCCCGTGGTCCTTAGTAGGCCGAAAGGAATTGAAGGAAAAGAGTAGTTCTTCTTAACGCTGGCGCCCAGTTGAAATCACGTGACAGGATGCTCTGTATTAAGTTCATTTATCTGATGATATGATTAGGTGTTATGCCGGAAAAGAGCAAATATGTAAAGTTTTAGCAACACACCGGTGTTGTTTTAGTAACCAAAAGGCTGCGTAAAACACGTGCCCCGTACTGACGTAATTGTAGCAGGCTCCCTACGCGGCTCTGTCTAAGCTAAAACCCAGTACTTCAACCACCGTCTCAACTCAAAGAACTAGTTACCCACATAACAATAATCTGTAAAGACAACAACACGTCTCTGTATAAATAAAGAAAATATTGCGATGTAAGTCGTCCCTATGCTGACCGGTTTTCTGCAGAAAACGACGCATTATACCGATGACCACGGGTGAGAACAGCCACTTCGCATTATACCGATGACCACGGGTGAGAACAGCCACTTCTCTTGTCGATACGTGATGGGCAGTGGCGGTCGTCCGAACGCACTTCACAATTGGTGGTGGGTGCGGGCAGCAGCGAGGTGGCACCGCGGCAGAGGTGGAAAGGAGGGAGGGGGAGTGGCAGGGGGCGCCATTGGTCCGCCGATCAAAGAAACGAAAATCTGATTTGCCGGCAGGCCATCGCCCTGTCCGGCCGCCAGCTGCCGCTGTAAATGCGTTATCTGCCGACAGGGCGCGCTTTTGTTTCCCCCTGGCTGGCCGACCCCGCGCCTTCGATCGCACCCCCGCCGGCTATTGCTTGCTAATGGATTAGATTGCAGAAAATAAAATTAACCCAGCGTGTGCCCCCCCCCCGGCTACGGTTTTTTAAGTTCCGCTGACGCTGTTAGCCTCTCTTTTCTAAACCGTAACCCTGTTTCCTGTCGTACCTTTGTCAGGATTACAAAGAGCTGCTGGAACAGGAAGAGTTGAGGGAAAGGCAGAAAAAAGGGTTGGCTGTTACTTTCAACGAACCTGTGCGAGCCACAACTAATGAAAATGTTAGGTATTAAGTCGATTGGGCATGAGCACTCAGCAAAGCATTCGATTGTCGCCGTTGTACCTTTTGTGTCCGCTTAATCCACAGGTATAGCATCAGGTAAAACACAGTCGTAATTATGAATTTCCTGACGAGATTATTATTGTTAATATTTCGACGAGAAGGCTAAAAGCATCAGCTAGCATTCACTCTTGTACTTTCAATGCAATCCTATTTCCAAATATTTTATTGATAACGTCATTGAGGCAACTCTCGCTACGTGAATATCCTTCTTCTCAATAAAAATTGCCTATAATAGGAATTTAAATGAAAAATTATTAGTGAAATCAAAAAAATACCAAGGACTAAATGCACTAGTTTTAATCTTTGTAACTTATTACGCTGCAATGATCATTTTACAGCGTATTCAAAAATTCGGTGACCACAGTGACAGGGATGATGACGGAGACGAAAACAAACATATTCCGTAAAGCAACCATGGGTCAGAAACACACATTATTGTAGTACTGAGTAATCAGAAGGTTACAGTGTGTAATTGTGAATAAAACGGTGTTAAATGTTTTCATGCTTTACTGTGTTGGTCGCTATTACATTGCAACAGATATTCAAAGTCAACACCATGAATCTCACAGCACAGAGACGGTATCGACGTAGCAGGGAGTTCTGTGTTCCCTAGAAAAGGTATGGTGACTCACATTCGGAAGGTGATGGTTCAAATGCGAGGGTGGCCATCCACATTTAGGTTGTGCGGGGATTCCCTAAATCGCATAAGCAAATGAAGGCATGGTTCCTTCGAAAGGTCATGGCCGGTTTCCTTCCCCGTCTTTCCCTACTCCGAGCTTGTGCTCCATCTCTAATGACCTAGACGACTTAACTAGTAATAAACTGGACGTTAAACACTAATCTCAGTACTGGTTGTTACTGTTCTGATTAGTTCTGCAAAATGTGCTAGGGCCCATCGTGCCCCACATCTTCCTCCAACAACGCCGACAGGTGAACCCAACAACACTCTGCACATTGGACATATGAATCGAGGAGGCAAAATGGAAGACGCAAGTAAGTGGCCGCTCACAATACCGACCCACTTGTTTACTGCAAAACCTCTCTGATGGCCTCGCACAACTGTTATACAATGGTTTTCACCCCACAACTCATACGAATTGTGACTATTGTAAATGTCTCTCCGAATAAATTTAGCATTATCTGTAAACATAATGACTTAAGGAAAATGAGATGTTCATTAGCCTCTTCCAGAAACCAGGGTATGTACTCACGAAGAGCTGGATAGTCATCTGGTCCATGGCCTTAACTCTCACAGGACTACAAGGACGAAGCAGCTGTTGACGCAACACAGCCCATACTAAACTGCGGTGAATACTGAGAACAGGAGCTGTTGCAAGTGTACTTGTGTCTGGATTGTTTTCAAAGTGTAGCACCACTCCTTCTTCATAGTCAGTTGTACGCACCGTCCATGGTCTGTCCACATTAGCCCTTCTTACCGCTGATGTGCCGGGATTACCCAGCCGAGCGTGGGTTGCAGTAAATGTTCGAAAAAGTGGATATTTGCGTGTAGGGAACCGTTCCCGGTACATTCGCTGGGCTGTTCGACCGATGCCTTTAGCCGTACAGTAAGCAAAGTACGTATCTCGCTGTTCTCCCCATGTGCAGCGCTCCATGTTGACACTGAAACTGCCCTGTAGGACTAGTACTACCCGCTGTTTACTGACTCAGTGTCAAAGAACATGAAATCACAACATGCTACGTATCTCCAACCACATTTGATGTAACAACGTTAGACGCAACAGATTTTTATCTGCTTCACTTGTCTATTACCTATTCATGGTCAGTGCTCAGGCAGTGTGGCTTTCTGACACATAGCTGCTTCACGAAAAATGTTTGCTTTTGTCTCCTGTATCATACGTGTTAGTTTGGGCACAGAATGTTTTCGACACACTGTATATCAACCACAGCAGCATACAACTGTCCACAAAGAATTTTTGGGGTGCTCCAGATGCAATGAATGTGCGTCACACGTTAATCAGAACTAACAGAAACGTCACTTTAAATGTGTCAATTTGGTCTTGATTCAGGTAATTTTGATTGTTTTATTTGGTTATCAGATCTAATTAAATATTTTTACATCTTCGTATAACCATTCAACGAACATAAAAAAGCTGTATTGAAGAAAACGAAATTACACTTAAAATGGAGTGACATCTGATTCAGATGGCCATATTACTTTAACATTGCATGTGCACTGTTCCCGGGTATTTTACATCTAACCAACTTTGAGACTTACGTTCAGAACATTGCTGGCTGATGTGTTCGCATCCGCAGGCTCAGTTACCGTATGTACAGCTGCAATGGTAATGCCAATGACATTGTAATTGTGGACCGATACAGGGTTCATTTTCAGCCAATTGTAAGGACTCATTCACTAAACTGACCTGAGGATATATCTGGCAGTTTCATTCTCTGGATTAAGAAACGTACTTGACATAAGTCGTGCAACATTGATGCGTTTCTTGTAACGGGATGCCTAGGGTCTGAAATCTGCTACTTGCTCTCATTCTCTCCAATAATAACTCTTTTTACACTTGGAGGACCAATACCAGCAAGACGGTGCAGTTTAGATACTGCGCTACTTTCCAAACAGACGGCCATAATTGTTTCAGTTGGATGAATCCGACTGTAACGTGTTTTCTGAGGGTTGATGCTTCCTGCATTGGTGCTGCATATTCATCTAACGGCAGCTTACACCCTTGGTCGTCATCTGTAGATGACCTGGATCGATTCCCCACTCTTTTCCTGTGAACTACCAGAGTGTTCCATTATTTGTGCTGCTACTGCCTTCTGTTTCTTCACAGTGCTTCTTGGAATAAGGGTTATGACCAACACCTAGGTGCATTAATAGATCACATTAAGATGTATATTTTGCTACTTATCTCTTAAGTAGTTGGATATAACTCGGAAAAGGTTTGAGAAGGTCCAGTTTAAAGTATGAAGTGAAACGTTCCAGGGCATCTGTCAACTGCTCCCCTACACTGTCGTTGGTTCTGCTGTTCGAAGTTACTACTTCGTCGTAAGTATAGACGGATCACTGTGTTACTTGAGGCAAATCATTGTTCTGGCTTCCTCAGTGATTCTTCTTTCTTTGTAGTGTTGTTCAGATTATTTAGTTCTGGAGCCCACAATTTGTGAGGGTAGTGAGACGTAAATTCCTTACCAGGCTCTAGGGCTCCCTTACTAGTTTCTGATTGTTTGCCATGTCATCGTTAGGTGTCAGGTCGATGAAGACAGTCCTAGAGAGCAATTTCCTACCTATGTATTGGTTCAGATTTACTATCAGGTTACAACGAGGCCCACGAGGCCTAATGCCTGCTTTTTCAGTAACAGCTGCAGGCCCGCTGAAAACCAACAACTTAAAGATTTTTTACAGTCGCTGCAAAAGAGGTATAGACAGAAAGTTCTTAGCCCTGGCATGCTGCTTCCTTTACGGCATTAATATGTTGCTTCCTCCAGAGCTTCGGCGACTATGCTGTGCGGAGGCAGCTATTCATCAGACTGGTCGTTCGTTATTTTGCCAGTGGCCCTAAATATTTTATTGTTTCACAGTAATTTTATGTGGGTCTGCAATTCGTTTGTCTTTCATCTAGTGTATGGTAATTTCAAGGAGAAATCTGTGTCTTTTTGTCTAGATTTCTCACACCTCTCCCTCTCTGTCTCTCTCGATTGCTCTCCTGGTAACCTTTTAATTGCCTTTTGCCTTTCAATAGCAATCCTTGGACAATCTGCTTTACAATGATTCAGGAAAAATCAGCGACGCATGCTGACACACTCTTAGCGTTCCTAGGAAGCTTCCAGGTTCTCTGCTGTTTCGTCTAAGGTCCTGTTCATCAAACTTTTTCCATTTCTCTGTCCTTGACTCTCTCAACACACATACACGAGTTTTTCCCTAGCCTCCACTGTACCTTCAATGAATAGGTCTTCGCTGAATTTTTTCTTCCAGTGTATCATAACTGACCTTAGCCAACCCTTTAATGCCTGGTGTTTGCCGTTCTCTGAATATTTTAATAACATCCTCTTTTTCATATGCATGAATAGGTCACTCTTGTGTAATTTTTCCAATCTGAAGATCTCTTTATGTATATTTTGTACAGAATCACACCTGGCTGGTCTGCGACAGAAGCGTCACTTGGAGGGAATACAGTCTGGTCTCACCACCATTATAAAAACGCATGGGATGGCTTACTGCTAGGCCTTAGCAATAGTGCGTCTGTCACTTCACTATGTGTTGAATTAGTTGCCCGCAGATGTATGGTTCATAAATACATTGTCACTTGCTTGTGTTGAAACATGTAGTTTGCGGTTGTGCATCAGCTCAAGTTCTTTCTCGGCCCGTTCTTTTAGCTGCTCGCCGCTGCTCTAAGTGGCGCCGTAGGTCAATCTCATATTTTTGTAGTTGAAGTACCAAAGATTGTCTTGAGCCAGAGTTCTAAGAGTTTTCTGTCTTGTGGTTGTCTTCGTGTTGTAGTATCTACAGTGATACAAAGACACAGAATTTTGGTCTGAATGTGATGATATGTTTCTATGTGACCCATTATGCATGTAGATTTCAGTTTCATGTGTGCTCTAATGGTTTACAAATAACAAGCTCCAATTCTTCAGTTGCTGATCTTCAGTTACTTCCTGTTCCGTGAGTCACTTGGAATATTTAATAATGTGTGTAGTTTTCAGACGTCGGATAGAAACACTGTTCCTGGATAATGCTGCTACACTTCTGAAACAATGTTCGCACCAGCGTTACGTACAGTCACATGTGGAATAGAGGAAAAAGTAAACCGCGTTCCCTGTGCAACTTAATACGTAGTGTGTGCTGTGAATCTTGAACAGAACTGTACGGTCGGTGTACATTGTTCATCTTGTTAGTACTTCTGTAATGGTCATTTCAACCTCGAGCTGCGTGTACATTCTCACTTTACAAGGCTTGGTAGCACAGAAAGTTTCCCGTCGAACGTTGAGCATAGAAAAGCGGGAAAGGGGACTCCTCAAGTGACGTGGATTAAAGATGCAAGGTTCTCTTGACTTCATCTTGCCGCGTGATGATAGTCATAGAAATGTGTGGAGGCGTCCAGGTAGCAGCGTACGTCTGTGGCATAAAGTTCCACGGATGTGGTAGGGAGATGAGTCAGTCATGTTTGGGCCGGTTCACGTAGGTTGTAGGGGACCTCTTATTCCTGCTTACACTAATCACAGAGTTGCGTACTGTTTGGAGGGGATCCTCCAAGCTATTGTCAACCACGCAGTCAAAGTTTTTACGAACCGTTGATCTTCCAAGACGATAATGCACGGTTGCACCGCGCCCAGCTCGTGAGTTTCTCCTCCAGAAAGCAAAAATCAGTCGAATAAAATGCTTGGAACAAGGTGAAGCGTATAGTGTTTCACATACTGGGTGACTTCAGGAGGGCTAGGACAAACTTGGATAGCGACGATTCGACCACTTCATGGACAGCATGGCAAATACGATCCGAGAACGTTACAATGGAAGAGATCGAAAAACGCTTGAATGTTAACATTTTGAAATTTAATTTCACTGATATGCAAAGATGCTCATTTTTCAGCAGTGATTTTTTTTGTATTTCTCTGTCTTATATGTCAAATGGAGACGTAGAGTCTGTAAATGAATCCGTAATCGTGTTATGACACTTTATTTGTAAAGTTCAGTCTCGAACACGTAATTGTAATATTCCCAATATCTGGTTTCGGTCATTGCCATATTAAGTTCTATTGTAAATAGAGAAACTCGGTCGTAAAAACCTAAATATTTGTAAAGATCAGTCTGGAACCCATAATTGTAATATTCACAATACCTGTTTTCAGTCATTGCCATCTTAAAATCTATTATATATAGAGAAACTGGGTTGTAAAAACCTGAAGGAATTTCTACAACACACCTAGTGATATATAATAACAATAAAAAATACTGACTTGATTAACAGCCATGCATACCACCCACACATTCATAAAAATATTCTGAAATAAGTATCACTGAAAGTCCACATTTTTAGAACGTATTACGTGCTGGTAATGGTCTGGATGCGTCCTGTATTTACACTAATAACTAAGGCCCGCAGGGGGCACTAATTCTAGGTACATAAGTAACCAGTATCATAAATTCGATAGTGACAACACAGTATGCGTGAGCATTTATTAAAATTACTTCATATGGTAAAAAGAGCTTATATACAATATGTGATAGCAAAATTCATAATTAAAGTCTACTTACAACGTTTGAAGAGTAATAATAGGAAGTTCCTATGCAGGCAAAATACGTAACACGCAGCTGTGTAAAAATCATAATTAAAAGATTAAAAGTAACATAACATCTATAATTCAAAGCCATTTAGCATGAGAAAACAATTGAACAAAACCGTAAGTACTAGATGATTCACAAGACAGTGATTATTAATTAAAATCCCGATAGCCAATGACACATACTAAAAGAAGTCTTAAAATTCTTTCCCATGTGACCAATATAGAACCAGTACAGTCTTGGCACTTGACCCTGTAGATATCTCATTCTAAATATCTGTAGCTGTTGTTGCCATCTTTGTGGTTTAGCCCAGACCTAATCGTACCTTTGATTCAGAATCCAGTTTTTGCTTTCGTTGTGCTGAAAGCTTGTGTAGTTCTGTCAGATAATGCGCCAATGTATGACATTTGGATCTATTGTCTCTTTCTTGTCACTTATTTTTTACTTTAGCTTGATATAATGTTTCGTTACATCATAGTCCTTATGTCCGTTTGCCCTGCGACACCACCAATCTCGCACCTGAAGGTAGACAAACCCCACCTAATGGGTGTCGAAAGGGTTGTGTACCCCGTCACCGTTAGATCAGCTGAGAGGCTGAATCGGTGTCGAAGTTTCTGACATGTACATTTGTAACTTGCCCATCAAAGGTGCGTGGGTGGCAAAGAAGGTGTTGTCGAACTTGGAGGAAGGGGGGGTCATAGAGGTACCTTTCGCCGTTTTGATCACGCAAATGTGATCACACACCTTCCTCACTGCCCCCCGTGGTCACGCCACAGAAAGAAGCGAAAAAGGAGAGCTGAAAAAAGTTAAACTTGTTTTGCTGTTTCGGATCATGTCCAAGTTTCGTCGAATCCCTTTGAACGGTCCCTAGTGGCTCCACCCTGAACTCCAGAGCAGAAATTGTCTTCACACTGCACTCCAAAAGGGTCAGATCATGTTCAATGGCGCTGCCGCCCCACAGTGTCCTCGATGTTCTTGGTGTAGGGCTGAAGCACCCATGAGGTGGCAGCAGCTCAACAATGTCCTCGGTGCCCTTAGAGTAGGGCTGAAATGCCTATGGGGCAATTGCAGCCCCACAATGCCCTCCATGTTCCTGGAGTAGGGCTAAACGCCCACAGAGTGGCTGCAGCTGCACAACGTCCTCGATGTCCTTAGAGTAGGGCACAAAGGTCTAAAGGATGGCAGCAGCTCCACAATGTCCTCACTGTCCTTTGAGTAGGCCTGAAACGCCCACGTGGTGGCAGCAACTCCATAATGTCTTCGATGTCCTTAGAGTAGCGCTGAAAAGTCCATGGGATGACTCCACCCTCACAATGTCCTCGATGTCCTTTGAGTAGGCCTGAAATGCCCACGGGGTAGCAGCAGCCCCACAATGTTCAAAGTGGTACAAATGGCTCTGAGTACTATGGAAGTTAACATCTGAGGTCATCAGTCCCCTAGAACTTCGAACGACTTAAACCTAACTAGCCTAAGGACATCACACACATCCATGCCCGAGGCAGGATTCGGACCTGCGACCGTAGCGGTCGTGCGGTTCCAAACTGAAGCGCCTAGAACCGCTCGGCCACCCCGGCCGGCCCCACAGTGTCATCGATGTCATTAGAGAAGGGCTGAAACGCCAACTGGATGGCAACAGTGTCGAACGTTCTCATGAACGTCGTCCTGTTGCTCATCGCACAGTGAAATGTGTGGAAATCAACGTCGCAAGGGAAAGGGTGGCAACGGAAAGAGTGGTTTCATTGAAGCTTTTTATGCCACCTGCTGAGGCCTTTTCATGTCTACTCTGAGTGGTGCTGTGGCTGAAATAGGTCCTTCGGCCACCTGTGAAGAAATCACGTGGGTTTCAACGCTGGGTGCCGTAGAGGCGTCAAAACAAAGGGTAAATGTGGGGCAAGATGGTGTGTGACGATCTTCCCATGATGTGATACGTGCATGGTGTGACTGGACACAATTGTGGATAAATTTTGGTGCCAATGGAGATCATTAAGGCACTTTAAAGCTCACATGAAATTCTGAGCTGTAGTATTTTCTTAGTTGTATCAACTCCTTGCTGTTTGAATTGACATTGAGCCCAAAGATGACGTCATAGGGTGCCCCGCTTTTGTACCATTAACAGGTGGGTTGTAGGCACCTTCGTGTCAAATTCCAAACTTATGTATCGCATTGGGAGACAATCAAGGGATTTCCGAAAGTTTTCCTTTAATTTTGCTGCGCAGTGTGGTTTTAAACATGTTTCTATATTGATGTCATTGTTAGCTTCCTACAGCTAAGAGTACATTTCCGCTGTACTTTACATTTCACTCCTCAGTTTTGCTCCTTTGCCTCACATTTATAGATGAAAATTATGTGCAAAGCGTTACTCGCTTCTTCATGAAATCAATACTGGAAACTGCACACTTGCCTCAAAATAGGCTCAGAAACATATCGAATAAGGTGGCCATGAAAAAAATGTTCGATGAAATAATCATTGCCCGTTGATGTGCGAAGCAATATTTATGGCATCAATAATTTTGTTGCTGTTCGTAGACATGGATTACGATAGTAATGGCAGAGATATTTACTGTCAAGTAAAGGTGACAAAATTACGAGCAATCTGTTTCCAGAGCTTATATTTGACATGTGAAGAACAACGAAGTATTTTGAGGCGTATTTTACCCTTAAAAATTTGGAATTGTTTTACTTGTAAATATGTCGAGAATTATTGTTTTCGAAGAAGACAATTTGTATCCACTTAACTGACGGATTTGCATTTATTAGCCTCGTGTTAACCCCTGGGAATGCAATGAAGATGAAGATGGCGCTTTCGTAAAATGAGCAGAATAAAATTGAGTCTTCTCTCCCTCAAGAAACTTCTTCAGCTGTCATATACTCAAGATCGTGTCGCTGTATGTCCATCTTTCTAGCTGTGGTTGCAGACTCGGTTGTTCGATAGAAGATGTCAAACCTTTTAGCCGTCAATTGTCAACGTTATTTTCTTGGGGCAACTAGTTTCAGCGTTGTACTACGCCATCTTCAGGCCATTGACCGACGTGTACGAATAATCTACCCTGCTTGTGATAAAAACAGGGGCCAGAAGTATTGATATTAGTAGATATTTGTTACAGTGACCACTTCAACTATCACCTGCCGGCAGGTGATGATCACAAGCGAGGTAGATTAGTCGTACTCATCGGTCAGGGACCTGAAGATGGTGTAGTAAAACGCTGAAACTGTTTACCTAGTGAAATAAGGTTGACAATTGACGGCTGAAAGGTGTTTAATTTGACATCCCCTAGTACAGATAGTTCGGAAGATAAGACATCAAGGAAGCTTAAAACTGACACTCATCTACCAACCGTGAAGCAAAACACAGGATTTATAACGATTTCGGCTGTCAAATCGTGACTTTACATGACTTCTGAGATAGAAACTAAACTCTATGAAAATATTTTAGGTTATTATCCATCTACAATGGAGCAGGTATTGTATCCAGTAGGGGCTTATTTTTTTCTTAGGGATTAATTACCTATTCAAAACGCACGAAATGACTAAGTTTGGCATGTTGATGCTTTCTAATGGTGTGAGATGCTTTTCCTGCCAAACTGGAATGCCTCGTGGCTATTGTGATTTGTGTTGGGAGATGAGTTATGTTCACGTACACTGCTTCAGCATCTGTCAAAGAAATGTAACTGTTTATTTTCGTGAAATGATATAAAATCGTATTCGTCAAAATCAGGAGCCATAAGTGGGACTTTATTTTCGATGCTTCAAAAGCTGTATCCCATATCAATACAACGTCTGCATATTATTACGTACATTTCCTGAACACATCAAGATATCTTTCAGCAAAGAAATGTTACAGGAACCCACGCTATAGACAATGATTCGTGGCAAGCCTCTATAAATAACAAATTTACAGCTTTTGAAACACTTTTTTAGTTAATTATTATGAAGGAACATTGTCACCATGTCAGATTTCAATATACTAGTATAAAGTGATTAGTAAAGCGTTAACCTCTTTGTCTTTCCAGCAAGCTTCAATTAGCTATTTTGTTAATGAAGTCTGTGAGAACTGAGGCAAAATCACAGTTCCTTGCAACACCTGATGAAAGTCTACCTGAGCCTGTGTTGTTAACGGGCCCCACGGTAATGGAAATTTCGCTGGAGTCCTGCCGTGGCTCTCTGCTGGAATTTCTTGCTACTCGCTCGCTCTCGCCTGCGACTGGCAGCTCAGAGAACGGAGTTTCGGCCTAGTTTTGAAAGGCCGCCTAAGCCGCAGGCTCATTTAGACAAACCGAATGAGTCCTTTACTTCTGCGGTACTGCTCGTTCTTCGGATACACACAGCCTCTCTCTTGAAGCCCACAGCCAGACGGAAACATTTAACCGTTAGCCTCGTTTTTCTGACAGTTATCAACCTAAGATTACATAAAATACAAATTGGAGGATCCTTGTACAACGTCACTATATTGTTAGTCAATGATGAAATTCGAGGAAGTCAAGAACTGGTATTAAATCACCTCTTATTGCTTTTAGAGGAGAATAATTGGAACTTTGGGTGCAAAGACACAAAGAAACAACCCTGTATATTTCAGGGGTCAACTACGTCTGTTTAATATTAACCTGTCAGGCCATACGGACGTAATAATGAATTACAGGATGTTACAGCGGCAGAATTCCTTTTGGCTCTGTTCACTGAAATCCGTTAAACAGATGACAGTATTACTTCGTATTAGCGAAGCTATCTTCACGTATCTCTCCAAACTATCGAAAAATCGCTAAATTCAAGAAGAAAGTTTCATGTAGTTATAAAATACACGAAACAATGTTTTACACTGTATAAGAATACGAATCTTTCTGTGTATGTGGCGGTGACACTCTAAAGTACTTGTGTTACGAGCTCCTAAAATTTTCTAGCGTAAGTACGGTAACTCATTTCTGTTCCTCAGTAGATCTGGTGCACCTGTATCATATTTTTGAGCACGAGTATTGTAGCTTATCTTTTGCTTGAAGATTTTTGTCCGTTAGTATCGCATTTGTTTGGACGTCTCATAATGTTGTACAATTTATACGAAGGTTGGTGATATGAAGCGATGCTGCAGTTAATAAAATAGATGGTATGTGTCAGGATTCTTCTGATTAAGTTCATGTGCCACTTCTGTGACTCAATACGTTATTGTTTCTATTTCAGTTAGTTATACAATGCTCTTGTAAGCCTAATATTGCATTTTTAGTATAACTGTTTTATTATTTTGTTACTATTTTCGCCAAAAACGGACAATCAATTCGTTTATTTTGGGACTTTTATCCATCTTTCATTACCATGTGTATGAGGAGTCACTCATGTGCTTAATGTTCTTCAAACGAAACAGCCACTCTTGCTTTATAATTAAACTTAGTGTAATCATCTTCTGTTGATATACTTTTCTGGTTTTACACTGTTTTTCGAAGTTGTATGGACACCTATGTTTTCTCGCGCTACTTGAATTAAAGTACATGTTATTATAATTATGAAGTGGTCTTGCTTAGCATATTTTAGCAAGTTTAATACAAATCCAATTCATTCTAATTAACAGCATGCGGCGGGGCGGGTTAATAAGTCGCATTGCGTTGCGTGTTTGGCCACTGTCTTTCGTCATACCGTTCAATGCGAAAGTTCCACATACCTCAGTACAGCGGCAGATCCCCAGCCCATTTCTCTGCATACGTATGTACTGCGCTGACGACGTAAAAGCAGCGTTGAAGGAAACGCCGTCAACACTTACGTTGCAAAGTCCACGTAAACTCTGGTAGCAAGCAATCCTGTAAATTCTTGTAATACTTTTTGAGGGGAAAATGGTTGCTTCGTTCTCTCAGTGAAATGACAAAATTCTGAGACGAGTCTTTTGTTTCATTTCAGCTTTAAAAAAATACCGGCCATCAGAACACATGTGACTAGCAGGCAACATCACTGTCCTCAGTTCACAATTCATGCAACCCAGTACACACGCAAGGCAGTTAGAGATGTACTTAAGTCCAACCCAAAGAATTACGTGATTTCACAGTCAATACTCCGTTACTATATCTGAGTTTCATATTCAGTCATTTTCAGTGTATTTCTATTAAAGAAATTTCTCGCCAAATATTCCATATACGGATACGAAACATGCCACCCTGAATTTTACGATGGCTGAAAGTTCACACGCGTTTATTTTTCCAACAGAACAATTCTATAACTTCCAAACTTCACAAAACTGTACGAAAATGCAACTGCTTTCACGGCAATACCATCCAGACGCGAAATACCAGTAACTTCTTCATTTTGCTCATAACGTAGATGGACACGTCCAACATGACCTGAACGTCCGATAGCTAGCCAACGAGTCCTCCTGCCGTTCCTTCCAGGTCCTATAACTACTTGATAGAGCGCGGGCAATGCTAAACTCTGATTGGTTGTTCAAAATGATCGGCCAATAAAAACAGTCCTTAGAGTTTTTTCGCGCTAAAAATGTCCTACGCCAATCAATATTCACAGTTGCATTTACGTCACTTCATCATGCAAATCTTAATAAAAATGTTGAACAAACCCAATCGAAAAGAAAATTAATCTTGGAATAAATTTAGAATACGATTTTACTTTCAGCTATTATTCTGGCTGTCTCCTTACAAAAGCAAGTACACTTAGACATATGTCATCAGAAAAGTGGGCACAAACATTCTTCCCACGCAATGATTACGTAATGCATTACATAAATTTAATCTTGAAATTTAACACATGTCGCACATACACATCTCATGCACTCTCATTTACTCCCTAGACAATATTACACACAAATAATAATTTTGTCTGAATTTTGTATTACGAAAATGTAAAGTAGGTAACGTTTTTAACATGAAAATCCAAATAAATTGACCTGACATTTTGTGAACTCCAGTCATTATTTCAAATGTCACTAAAAGACAAACTGTCATTATTCCTAACTGGGTTTTTTAGTCTCAGATTCGGATTGGGGTGTTTTAGGTAATTTTCTATAACTCTGAAAGTATGCCAGCCAGAAAGCTGAGATTTTTACACCGTCTTCTTTTTAACAATAAAAGGCAGTACATTGACTTTTAACTAAATTAAATAATATTTAATATAGTTTCTTTAGATTCTTAGGGGCTTGAATATTCTGTCGCTCAAAAATGACACAAGTACTTCTTCCCACAGCTAGGCTAGCGAGAGGTGCGAATGAGTCACGCTAAGATACAAGCGGCTGTTTCTATCACCGCCAACGGCTCTAAAGCTACAAGCCGTACTGCAAAGTAGCGCAATAAATGCTATTGTGTATTGACTCGCGACGTTACCGTAATCAAAATGGTATTGATGTCTAATGACAATACGATCTTTTGTAGTCAGTTTTATTAATATATCACGATGATGTTGAATGATCACCAATTTTTACGTGTAACTGCGGCTGATTAATTTTTTCTATTAACGACACGTCTGAGATCTTCTAACTGGGAAATTGATGGTACAATTTTCTTGTAAGCAGTGGTTCTTTGTTCCTCTTGTACTGTACATGACATCGGCACATTTGTACCATTTGGTACCCATTAGTTATGATGATCATTAGTGAACTTTTGGCATAAATTACATATCACCTATTATGTATATATTATATGATATGCATGTTTCGGTGGTTTTCAGCCTTATCATTACAGACAATATTTGTCCTGTTGAACTGCAAGTCACCTGAACTTCATTTAGAAGAAAACTGATTCTGGTGTAACAGACGTACCTTAAATACAGTCTGGGACACTTTACCCCACCACCCCCTTCATATGAATTTAATTTCATTTAGGCCGTTTTTGCCAATAGGAAGAAGACCTTCCGTTATCGACTCTTAGGGTATTACTAATTCCTGAGACAGTCAGCAACCGGTTTACTCTGTGAGATAAGGAAAGCCAAAAACTCAATCCTGGCACGTAATATAGAGGAAACTGCCGGAAACAGTAGGCTGATGAATTACAGGGATGCATAACTGAATTACAACCGAAACCTACCATCCTATGGTGTGAGCTCGAAGTCTAGCCAGACGTATTCTATCTGTTGGTCTTACTTGCCCTTTGATAGTACGCTGTTGTTCGTATGCTGTGCTCCAATATGTGAAACCTTACCAAGCATTTTATTAAGGCAACAACAGACCGGGATGAATAACAAGCTAAACTGGTAAAATCTTAACTTTACAGGATATGTTGAGCTTTGTGCTCTTAAATTTACACAAATGCAAGTGGCATTAATGAGAATTTTCGGAGCTTACGTGAATGAAAATTAACTCCGATTACGAAGTTACCTCTACGTTTACCGATATAGCCGCTTGCTTATCAGATGACCACAACACTGCTGCTCTGCTGTGTGGGCCTTAGAAACTAGAAGACAGGATAGAATTGTATCTGTAGGCAGTAAATCACACGATATTCTTCAAGACAGCTAGTAATTCCACCCCATAATAATGGCCAGGAAGTCATCAGCGATGAGTTATTAATAACACTTGTGGGCTTTCGATATATAAAGTGAAATGATATTGTTGTGTGGCTCTCAACTACGTACCTTCAGAGTTGAAATATTAAAAGTTTTGGCTGGTTTAGTTGTCTAGGGGCTGGGATACTTAGTTGGCACATTACAAGCCAAATACTGTTGAGTTTACAATATATAATATGAATATACACATAAATCAGATGGTCGAAGGTTCCTATCACTTGGCAATTGCAAATGTAAGGTAGAAATTTATAAATGAGAGATTGCAATTAAATAAAATCTGCAGGTACTTTATTAACGACTTTAAATGATGAGTACAATAGTAGTACTATTGAGGATCCTACTGCACGTTATTAGTTATGAATGACAACATATCCGTGAGATACTCACTTCTAAACGCATACTACGTCTTCACTGTAGAAACCACGGAAGTCTCACAAGTTCACAAGTCGGCACTCCGAAATGTTTCTATCTCCCGCGATCACCCTCCGTCACGCGTCACACCGTACTGTCCGAAACTGCCTCCCCCCCCCCCCCCCCCTGTCCTGCGTTACTATCCCTCGCACCGCACTGTTCCGAACTCCCCCTCCATTCACTTAGGTAGTCACCTCCCTTAGTAACGAGCGCCGTGATTGGTGATAGCGCTCCAATCATGTCTCCAAGTGAACGCACACTCACGAACATTTTGAAACACTTTCGAAATACTGGATTTACATTTAAATAACTTTAAATTAAATAAATATTCCTACAGCTGGATCATAAATATGCTCTAACATATATTATTAAATACATAAACAGATTGACTAAACATATTTCAAAGGAATAGAACAAAAGGTAGGTCAGTAGCCTAATGTCTATGTGCTTTTAAAATACAGTAAATATTTAACCAATTTCTTCATGAATACGATATATCGGATATAAAAAAAGACATAGACGAATAAATGTATTTATAAGCATGCTGCTACCGTTTTTTCGTGTAGCTGTGGAGCACTTACGGCCTGACGCGATCGACAGTAATCTGCCATTTTGACCTCCAATGCTTATTGCCTGACGTGTTCGACAGTAATCGGCCACTTTGACCTCCAATAACTCGTGTACAACTAATGTTACATACCTGTAATTTATGCCAATTTAGGTTTACACTAATAAATTTCTAAAGACACGTAGTCGAGAAAATAGGATGAACTGTTTAGATTTTGGAATTTCGTTGATTGGTTTAACTTGTAATTTATCGTCAGATACTAAACTTTAAACTAATAAAGATATTGAAAACTGATTACACCATCAGAGTCGTCGTGCAAATAATGGTAACGTATATGTTTCTTTTTGAGGTGTCATGATTCATCTGGCTACTGTTAATTGCTATCTGAACTGTGAAATGTCTGCCGTGATGGTTTCACAAAGTCCACCATTCTCGGCACACAAGTCTCTTTCATCGACACAGCGTCACCATGGAATTACCAGCCAGGCAGGCGCTCAGGCTGGACCCCTCTTGCTTCAAGCAACGTCTGGCACCAGGTGCTCGGCCAGCTGAATAGCCCACTCCCAGCGAGCGGCCCGTGCAGCCACGCCAACTCCGAACTTAGAATATTTTCAGGGCGCCACAATTCGCATATTACTTCACACACTGAGACTGTAAACAACTAGATAATCAACATCATCCAACGTATCGACAAGAAGGTTAAGTAATGGCGTATTATGAAAGTTAAACTTTCTTCATGACGCTACCATCGTATAAGGCTGTAAAATTGTTGCCATGAAATATACATTAACAACACCAATTAAAGGAACAACCAAGACAATTGTAAACATCAAGACCTTATATGAACGCTACCTGTCCTTTCCGATATGTCCGAAGTGAAAGACACCACGCATTCATATAGCTGATTCACGTCATTGGACAATGCATCCACCTCCTCCAGTGGAGATGCACAATTACGTCAACCTCCTGCAGGAGTGGCAAAGTAACGAGCATGGAGGACATGGTCGGGGACTCTGGATAGGTGACATTATGCGGGAGTTTGGGTCGGCTGGGAGGGGTGTCGAGATCTTCCGCGCAATTGCTGTAACCGTGTGGTTAACGCAACTGTCCAGTGAGCAGGAGATCCTGAGTTTGAATCCCGATCTTGCACACGACTTCACTCGTCGCCGTTGATTTCGCGTTAAGTCCCGACGGGGCTGACATCAATAATTGCTTCCCTTTCCCTTCCTTCCTCCACCAACTTCGATGTACATAACATCCTGACTTTTTCGACATAAAACGTACAAATATAAGGCTTACTGCGCAGCTGACGTGGAACTGCTGTTTGACGCACGTCCCGCCTCAGCCAACACGCAACGCTTTCTCTTACATAAAGGCCTGTCATTCCCGTTTATAGATTCTTGAACTCCTGTGGCGTCAGAAAAGCAAATTCAGTAACATTTTAGCCCATTTAATAATGTAGTGTCCTGTATGTTCCACTAGTGGATGTTCTTACGGAACACTACTTACTTTCCATTCAAGTTAACTAATAAAAAACGCAAATTTTGGATGGACTGTTTTTATTCCACAGGCTTCAAGGCTGCAAGGGTGGTGTCTGCCTTGAGGATGAGGGGGAGTGGGGGAGGGGGCGAAAATATTTGCAGCTTTTAGTTCTTACCCGTCGTATTCTTGCTCCATTCCTCCAGAAACTTTGCGATGCTGTGCTCTAAACCCTCGCTATGATTTGGTATGCCGTCCTTAGGCACTCAGAGGCCCCATACATGTTACTCGAAATTCTAGTTCCAGCGCTTAATCAAAACTGAAATACCTCGCGATCCATAGCTCGGATCACAATATGGTTTTCACGAATCGACCGTATTTAAAAGACTGCACATACACTTGTTATGATCCAATCTTCTTTCTAGCTTTAATCAACTACCGTGATTTCAGAACTCAACAACTCAGAAATGAGTGAGGTCAGTGACATTACATACACCATTTGATTAAAAGTTGGCCCACCCCTAGCCATGATGACAGCTTCCACTCTCGCAGGCATATGTTCAATCATGTGCTGCAAGGTTTCTGGGGGAATGACAGCCCATTCTTCACGGACTGCTGCACTGAGGCGGGGTATCCATGTCGGTCGGTGAGGCAAGGCACGAAATCGGCGATCCAAAATAGCCCAGTGGTGTACTGTAGGATTCAGGTCAGGACTCTGTGGATCCCAGTCCATTACATGGATGTTATTGTCGTGTAACCACTCCACCACAGGAAGTGCACTATGAACAGGTGCTCGATGATGTTGAAAGAAGCGACCGCCATCTCCGAATTGCTCTTCAATATTGGGAAGCAAGAAGGTGCTTAAAACATCAATGTAGGCCTGTGCTGTGATAGTGCCATGCAAATCAATAAGGAGTGCAAGCCCCCTACATGAAAAACATGACCATCCCATAACACCACCGCCTCCGAATTTTACTGTTGGCACTACATACGCTGGCAGATGACGTCCACCGGGCATTCGCCATGCCCACACCTTGTCATCGTATCGACATATTATGTACCGTGATTCGTGAACTGCATACAATTTTTCTCCATTCTCCAATCGTCCAATATTTATGCTCCTTACACCAAGCGAGGAGTCGTTTGGCATTTACCGGTGTTATGTGTGGCTTATGAGCAGCCGCTCGACCATGAAATACAAGTTTTCTCACTTCCCTCCTAACTGTTATAGTACTTGCTGTGGATCTAGATGCAGTTTGGAATTCCTGTGTGATGGTCTGGATAGATGTCTACCTATTACACATTACGAATCTCTTTAACTGTCGGCGGTCTCTATCAGTCAACAGACGAGGTTGGCCTGTACGATTTTGTGCTGTATGTGTCCTTTCACGTTTTCACTTCAGTATCACATCGGAAACAGTGGACCTTGTGATGTTTAAGAGTATGGAAATCTCGCGTACAGACGTATGACACTAGTGATACCCTATCACATGACCATGTTCGAAGACCATAAGTTCCGCGGAGCGCCCTATTCTGCTCTCTCTCGATATCTAATGACTACTGAAGTCACTGATATGGAATACCTGGCAGTAGGTTGCAGCACAATACACATAATATGAAAAAAGTATGTTTTTGGGGTTGTCCAGTTACTTTTTATCACATAGTGTATCACAGCCACGTCTCATGCTGCTGTTTTATTAACATTTACTTGCGGCGCCGTCATGATCTAGACTCCGGCAGTATTATATGTGAATTTACTCACCAAACAAAACGATTTTTGAAGTATTACAACTAATTTCTACATGAAAATGTCGTGCAAGGATGTAAGGCATTGCTGATTGACTTAGCTGCTAGTAATCAGGAAACTCATCAGATGCTTCCGAGGACAGATCAATACTCTCAGAAATTTTACATTCTGGATGCAGCAATATGGAAAACTTCGCCGAATAGGGAAATAGCATAGAATATAACGTCTTTTACATAGAGAGAAGTGTTATGTTGCTGTTTGGAGACGCTGTATTCACACTGTCTTTCGTACTGGAGCCATCATCAATATTTTTTTGCCCATCACATTTTAATCTTTTTTCCAAATATTACGTCTAGTAACTCCATCAAACAGATTTGAGCAACAAAACTTTACTGTTCATGGACGCGTTTAAATTATTTCCCTGTGTATGACAACGTTAGATGGTACATCGACCATATTAAAGTCCCTCTGCCCATTTTGAATTGGCTTTTCTTTGTAGACTGAAGACCGCATTAGGAAACATTTATTTTATCAATGTGTACATGTGAATTAATTTGAATGGGCTTAAAAGATATCATCAAATAGAACTTCGTAATTTCTCTTCGAGCAACATTTATTATCGTCATATCGTCCTTAGAGGACAAGAGATAATTTTGGACTCAAGAACAGCTGATGTAATATAGCACCCTACAGTAGCGCACTATCAACCGCGGTATTCTTACGTATACCTGCTCCTTGCAAACCAGAAACTAACACCATCCGAACAGACCTTAGAAGTCCGACGATACCGACCGGCCACCGTGTCATCCTGAGCCCTTTGGCGTCAGCAGATGTGGGTACGGAGGGAGGACACCGATCTCCCGGTCGTTGTCATACAGAATGTGGTGAAAGGCAGGTACTGCACCAGTGTTATGATCCCACTGTAATGCATACTTGCATTCCATTCACGTGTTTACGCTAATTATTGGTTCAAATGGCTCTGAGCATTATGGGACTCAACATCTTAGGTCATAAGTCTCCTAGAACTTAGAACTACTTAAACCTAACTAACCTAAGGACATCACACACACCCATGCCCGAGGCAGGATTCGAACCTGCGACCGTAGCAGTCCCACGGTTCCGGACTGCAGCGCCAGAACCGCACGGCCACCGCGGCCGGCACGCTAATTATTCCTCACATTTATGAACCTTTGGGAGACCTAAACGCTCGGCAATGCTCTGTAGCAGCCAGGATACATGTCCACCCGACAATTATGAGTCAGCAAGTAGCATTAACGATAACACCATAAGAGGCAATGTTGTGCAACCTTAGTAGGCGCAAGATCCGACTATTCGGAAGTAGGATCTTACAATCTGAGAAAGTATTCCAAGACAAACCTCCGTCACACTGTCCGCAAACGTGACGTCAGGTCCGCCTGGCAACAGCGATCTGAACGCCCATTGGCTGAGAGTTTTGGTATCTACGTATATCCATAGGAGACGAGTGAAGTGTCCATATTGGCTGAGGGAGAAAGGAGAGGGGGGGGGGGGGGGGTCCCTCTTGCGCGTCGGGAAGACTGTGCGAATTCAGTAGCAAGGCACCACTCATTACGCACAGTTGAGTAACCATATCCGGTCGTTGTGGCCGAGCGGTTCTAGGCGCTTCAGTCTGGAACCGCGCTGTTACCATGGTCACGGGTTCGAATCTTGCCTCGGGCATGGATATGTGTGATCCCATAGTTTAGTTAGGTTTAAGTAGTTCTAAGTCTAATGGACTGATGACCTCCGATGTGAGGTCCCATAGTGCCTAGAACCAGTAACCAAAGGCGGCTCCAAAAGGACGGTCGCGAGTAGGCAGTGGCAGTAGCAGAATGTACCACAAACCACAAATATAGAAGTGATAAACGAGATATGAAGTTAAAGTGAACGGTGTTATTTATCAGTGAAGCCACGTGTCGTGGGCAGTATCTATAACGAGTATTGAAAGTGATAAAGGTGTTGTAAAGCGTTGAGTGTAGCGGCGCAGCCAAGAGCTGTCATGTTGGAAAGTCTGTGACGCTTGTTTTAAAGTCTTTATCATTAAAACGATTATATTACAATACGTTGTTAACCCTTAACAACTGGCATCCCGACACACCCCATTTCACCAGGAGCACAAACCTACATGGAACCTGGCGCCTGAGCGCTGCTACTGTGACGAGGGACAACCGAAGCAGCAACACACCAGGTTAGTAATAAAGAAGCCAGAGAAGGAAGGCAGACTCGCTTCCTTCTCACTATAATGCCACAAATAGGAAGGAGGGCGTTGTACCACGTTCCTGCTTGATTTGTGAATTGTATGTTGGTAGAAATATTGCTGGTACCTCCTTGCATAAGCCCGTATCTCTCAGACTTTACTTTCGTCGTCGTTACGTTACATATACGTTGGAATACTCTACATATTTCTACCCAGTTTGGAATGCAGACTCTCAAAGTTTTGTAGTACTCTCCGCAATGATAATTTATCCCTTGTATTGTCTCCCGCAGTGCTCTTGTAGATAAGGAAGGAGAAAATCAAAACAGAACTGAATAAAACACAAATTTATACTGGAATTGCGCGAAGATTTAATTGAATTTGAAAAAATATTAAACAGGAACAGTTTGCTGATATTCTGCAAAATTATATTTCCTTGGTAACGAAATGTCTTTCGGCTTCTTATTCTATTGTCAACGTCGCTAACATAGACGAACTAATATCGCGACTTACATAGATATTACTTACATAGAAGGTACAAAAGATACAAAAGCCATGATATAGAGTACTTACAATGGAATGAATCCCATTTTTATTTCACACACAAATCGTTATATTTTTCTTAAAATAATTAAGTTTTTGTGTGGACATCATTTACGTTTAAAGATAGCTGAAGAATAAAGCTGATTTTACGAGTGTAAAGTAATATTTGCATATCTGAAATTAAATTTAACAAAGGGGGAAAGGTAAGTGAGGTTGGGCGTTTAATACTAATCAAGCACTCTGTGTCGTTTCTTGATTGATTTCAAGTATTTCCAGTAAGATAAGTTCCCTTCTTTTCTTAACTTCACAATCTACATAGTTTAGGTGGCTTTCTGTTAAAACGTGTTAGACAGAGGTGTAGTCTTTGTTTCTTCATCTCCAGCTTCTCTCATGTTCGGATAAACTAATTGCCACAAACCTTCATGACTGACCGTGGTGACTGCCTGTGATTTCAGACAAATCACGATTCAACAAAAAGTTTGAAATGCTGTTGGTATTTTCAGTGGTATGACCGTCTTTTATGTGGACTAAGTTTATCACTGTGTATAACGAATGTATCGTAAGCACAGCTAGCTAGCAAAAAGACTCACTAATCTACCGAAGATCGTACCCAGCTGACATTCGAAGCAATAAAAACGTCAATGAAACAGATTCGTACATCTCTTATCGCCTGGTAGTGAGCATCAAATGATTTATTTTTGTGCTGCAGAAGTTTGAATTGAATCAACTAAAGATATTATATATTATAGCACCGTCGACCCTGGTTGTTATAAATACCAAAAATAAAAATACAATTATTTCTACGGCGAGTGCAAAGATCTAGGAGAGGGCAACTGTCTCTGAGTCGCTAATTAATTACTTCATAGTAAAACCAACATATTATTTACAAATTCGATATTACTCCAATCACTCTCTGAATGAGAAATATAGTTACTTTTCACAGACAGTGATTCTCTTGTTCCTATCGTTTCAATATATACGAGTAGTCACAGTTAAAAGTGTCGTCGAGTCGTCATATTTCAAAACCAGATATAAACAAACTCCTTTCTTTTAGTGCCGTAATAGATTTTTACCTTTAGAATAATAAAATTTTTTCATCGAATGAGGTTTCCAGAAAATAATCAACTATTTACAAAATAATTCATCAGACAAACACGTTTGTATTCTCTTTACTCTTTCAGACATTCTTAAAACCTTACGCAACGTATATGATATTCCCAGTGTATTCAACCCTGCAACGCACGTGCATAAACAAGCGCGGCTTATTCAGGACTGACACAAAGCTTCAATTACGTATTACGTATTCTTCAATTTTCCCGTGACAATGATGATATTCAGTGGAGTCCTGAGCAGATTTATATTAAGTCCTTGCGTAGTCTGGCTGTCGGCTCGTTGCAAGCTCGTCCGTTATCTTTCCCTTCAGCAAAACTGCGGAGGACGCTCTCTCCTCCTCTGTCAAGTCACCGTTTGAACCATGAAACAAAGAAAAATCACCCAGATAGCATTCTATATACAATAAATACTCATAACACAGATAATTACTACAAAAGAAAAAGATGATAAGGCACTTGTACAATGTGGTGCTGCAGCGCAAAGCTCTTAGCGAGTCAGCTTCCCATCTGAAAGGCTTCATACTGGAAAACGGACGACTGTAGCTACGAGACTTTAACTTTTGTTTAATTGTTTACCAACATATGTGATGGTGCAACATCCCGCATGTTGAAAGTTCCTGGCAGATTAAAACCGTGTGCCCGACCGAGTGTCGAACTCCGGATGTTTGATTTTCGTGTGCAAGTGCTCTAGCGACTGAGCTACCCAAGCACGACTCACGCCCCGTTCTCACAGCTCTACTTCCGCCAGTACCTCATCTCCTCCCTTCTTAAGTTTTAACGGTGTGTCTCGAAAGTTTTCTGAACTGTGGGCAACGGTTCTGAGTCGTGCGTGAGTAAATAAGTTGGTAGAGCACTTGCACGTGAAAGTCAAGTCTGGGACCGGCACACGGTTTTAATTTTCCAGGAAATTTCATATCGGCGCACACCCCTCTGCAGAGTGAAAATGCATTCTGGATCCTGTATGTTCTTTGTAAAAGTTCTACACGTCATCAATTTTGTATCTTCTACATAAGTAATATCCGTGTAAGTCGCACGCCATTTTATCTGTGTTGGCGACATTTAGTTGTTACCAGACGACGGCTTAAGGACGCGAAAGCAAATACGTTACCATATTAAGTAATTATGCAGAACGTTTTTCATACCGCTGTCAATTGCTACCAAGCACAGACGGATAATTCAATTAATGATTGAGAAGACTTTAAGACGTTCCCTCCTGCTTAACACACCAAGTGAGGTGCTTTACTTTTCGAATAAAATTCAGAGACATACAGTTATTTTATAGCCAAAGTAATGCAGTTTATTTCTAGATATGACTGCGTAATAGCTATGTACAGAACACGTAATGTAGTAACGAAAGTAACCCTTTAAATCTTCTGAACTACATAACGATTTGTAAGAAAATTCCTTCCGTAATACAAAATAGGATGTCAAGAAGAAAATTTTACACCTAGTTTTCAGTTATGTTGAGTGGGTGTTTGGCAACACAATTTATATCGTTAGGTAAGTAATAATAGGATACGGATGCAGTGTTACCTGCCCTCGTTGAATCTAAAGACAATGTTAAAGATGAGTGAAAGAAGAAACGTTGTTTCCTAATACTGGAGGCATGAATATCATTAGTTCTTACTGTATACTACCGATTATTTCTAAGAAATTCCATTACAGAATCCACGATCTGTGAATATGTTTTAATCCCTACATCCCTAAGCAGCTGCTTGCCGATGCAGATAATTATTGTCGAACGTTTTTCTACGACGATAATGTTCATGTAGATTTACCTCGTGTCAGAGTGTTCTAGAACGTTTAAGAATGACCTCTTCCCGCCAGGTTATTATTGTAAAGTAATCCTTTAATAATAAGTACTACATAGTTTAGAGCTCCGCTCTTTTTCAAGTGCATCCACAAACATCACAGCACACCAGAGGTAAATAACGTCAAATTATAAGTTCTTATACATTCTGTCTTCCATTTAATTCTGGTTTGTTATTTTTTTATAGAATTAAAATAAAATAGTAGTCAAAATACAGTGATTTAGAAGTATAAGTGCAGATATTTCAACTGATGACCGACGACGTTATACTGAAGAACATTACATCAGTATTTACTTCACTTGAGGACTAAATTTTAGCTGTTATAAGAAGTGTGGTTTTAGTTGGTTGTGCCTCCAAGTACACGTGGCACAAACAAGCCATTATTATTTAATTTACCCTGGGTAGAACTCTAGTATTGAAGTGTGAACACGTGGACGCAAAATGAATTATCTGTACTGACAGGTATTGTCCAGTTCGCGGCACGGTTACGACCATGCATGAAACACCAAGAAGTAAATTATGTGATGCGTTTGCGAGTAGACTGTTACACGCAAAGAAAAAACAACTTACTCACTGAAGTGGGTACGTATTAAGGTACCATTTCTCACAATATCTGTAACTATAAACCTAACACCCTGTATGACAAACCTTATATATTTTGACTCCTATATCATTTTGGTGTGTTGTTATGCTTATAGATGCACTTGACAGTGAACAAGACTCGGAACTAGACAGTAGTGCTTAATAAAGTACTGTTTTAAAACAACACCCTGCTGCAAACGGTAACTGTTGAGCTTTATTGAGTAGAGGACATTAGTGACTGAAAATAAGATCTGTACTTTAAATCAGAGAAGATTTCTCTTATACCTCCCTTCTGAGTCTCACAAAATGAGTACACATTAAACAGCAGATGGTAATCCGTTCTTTAGACAGCAACGTTCAAAAACTACCTTTCAAACTTCTCAAGTGTCTCAAATTAGACAGGTTACACTAGCCACTGAGCTACACAAATAAGTCTATAAAGGCAGAGAAATACGACACTAAATGTTTACAGTATTCATCACACTGTGAATTGCTCATAGATTTCTTTTGGGATTAATTATGTAACAGTTGGATTCGAGAATGGTTCTTCGATGGGAGAATAAGATTTATAAATTAAGTCACCAAATACCAATTATCAAATATTACATACCAGAGTACCACCAGCTGTTATTTATGTGATTTGCAAAAAATTGTGAATCATGTAGAGCATGCGTTCTATATTGCCCCAATTTATAGAATTATTTATAGAAGTATTTAACAAAACCAGAAACGAAAAATTAGATGCTGAATATTCTGGATGGCAGAAAAATCTTGGCTACGGAGAAATCGTGACTGAAGTTCCACATGGTTCATCTTGGGTCCACACCTACCACGTTCATACGTGCATAGCTTTCTTCTAAACATACATAAGAAGTGTTGGTGCTTATTTCATATGACAAAAGTAATATAATCATATGAAGTAGAAAAACAGCAAAAATAAATTATTAATAAAGTTTTTGAAAGAGTTAATAAGTAGGCCACTGAAAATCGACTTTCCATCCATTTTGGAGAAGTACAAAGTATTGAGTTATGTACAACAACAATCAAGACATGACCAATAGTTAATGCGGCTGTTGAACAGGGTTCAGTGATTGTAATAGAACGTCCAAATGTTAGGGCTAACATTTTGATGAAAATGTGAACTAGATGGAAAATATTGTTGATGTTATATGTAATAGCCTATGTTCAAAAAAGAGCAATGATGTCTCTTCACATAGCTGACAGTTTGGAAAACAAACAAACAAACAAATCAACTGTCAACAGAAGTTACGTATTTCCACACATTATCATCTTAGGAAATCACTTTTTGCGTGACTCTTCACTTATAACAACAGTTTCCATTGCTCAGAAGCAAGGAGTGAAAATAATATTTGGGGATCAGCCACAGTCAATTTATATGTGCCTCTTCAAGGTATTAGATATTCTAACTGTAGATTCAAAAATATAGATTTATCTAAACTAAAGTCTGCCTGAACAGGCCATGAAGGCCCAACGGTACCGACCGGCCGCCGTGTAATCCTCAGCCCACAGGCGTCACTGGATGCGGATATGGAAAGGCAGTTGGGCAGCACACCACTCTCCTGGCCGTATGTCAGTTTACGAGACCAGAGCCGCTACTTCGCAGCCAAGTAGCTCCTCAGTTTGCCTCACAAGGTCTGAGTGCAGCCCGCTTGCCAACAGCACTCGGCGGACCTGATGGTCACCCATCCAAGTGCTAGCCCAGCCCGACAGCGCTTAACTTCGGTGATCTGACGGAAACCAGTGTTACCACTGCGGCAAGGCCGTTGGCACTAATAAACATTACTGATTTTAATTTCTTCAGCTTCAGTACAAGAAAAGAAGAGATTTAGTTTCTCTTTAATAAAGCTGTTAGAGGTTCATGAAGAAGTTCAATACACAACCACAAAAGTCTTTGTTCACTTATAACAATGGCGGATCAGTAGTAAAATGTATTTTAAATTCAATCTGAAATTATTCCTTAAGGACATCTTCTTCTACTTTGTATATGAATACTTAATTAAACGCAGGTAGTAATAACCGTATAGAAGTAAAATAGCTTTATTTTTATGTTAAATCTATGTTTCACTTGTCATACGAATAGTAGAAAAGAGTGAGAAGACAATCCATTAGAGAGAGAGAGAGAGAGAGAGAGAGAGAGAGAGAGAGAGAGAGAGAGAGAGAGAAGGTTTCAAGACCTGACCGACAAACTTTGAGGAATGATAGGTCACATAGGGGTCACTCTTTTTTAAGGAACCTGTAATCTTAAACAGACCCTTTAGGTTATAATAAAGAATATGCTGAAAAATTTCCGTTTGTTGTTATTAAGCATGTTCTAAGAGTAATTTACATGAATCATTCAAACAATGAACCCAGTGCATACCGTTGTGTCAATGTTCATCTGGCTCTGGAAAGCACGTCAAAATACTGTCGAATTTGGTCGCATGTGTGAATGATTTGGGCTATCAGCTCAGCTCAAGTGGCAGTTGGAGTAACGTAAACCTTACTTTAGACATGCCCCAAAGAAAGTAATCAAGAGAGGTCAAGTCAGGCGAACGCGCTTGCTATACGACACATCCTCCTCATCCTATCCAATGTACCCCAAAATCGACAGTTAGCCATGCTCGCACATCATCAGTGAAATATTCTTAGCCACCGTCGTGCTGGGACCAGAGGCCTTTGTGCACATAAGGCATATTGTGAGAGTAATATGTATGAGTCATTAAAATAATGAACCCTGTGTTTCTATAAATGCTGCATATTATTGTGTCAAAATCTCTTTACCTCTGGAGAATACGTCGTGGTTTACAAAAATTTTAAATTTATCGAGGTGGCAGTGTTAAAAGTCCCAGAATATTATTACCCATAGTTCCTGACCACACGTTTACAGAGAAGCATCACTGGTGCAATCTAACAGGAATCCTCATAGTTCCAGATATGGTTGTTTCTGAAATTAAAACATACGTCACGTGTAAAGAAGGCTTCATATGAAAAAAGCTTCCTATGTCTCGCAAGCGTCCATCAATTGCAACAAAGGTACTGTGGTGTAGGCCTCTTATCTTAGGGAACCGATTTCCGTTACAGGACTCGTACGGCTGCACAGTTTAACCACCTCACGAGGAGCTGCACAGCAGGTCGCCAGGTGGCGTTGCACGTCACGACCATGTGCATAACTCATTAATTGTGGCCCAAAACGTGTACGTTCCTTAACAAAAATTGACCAGGTGCGAGTCGAGTAGGACTAGGACACCGATGATTCTGTATAAACTTATTTATGTTTGTAGACAGTTCGCCCATTCCGGGAATTTATTATCTCAACTGTTTTGCCTGTAATGGATATTGAGTACATACGTGGTCTAGGAATAGCGTCTTTCATTAGTACTCAAAATTCTGAAAGAGATAGGGGTAAGCTTTAGGGAAAATGGTGAAAGTACAATACGTACAAGGATCAGGCCAAGAGCGAAGTGCTCGGATTGAGAAGGGTGTAAGACAGTGATGCAGTCTTTCGCCCCCTGAAGAATTTGAAAGGAAGCTTCAAGAATGGAACTACATTTCACAGTGAAGGGATATCTATGATGAGATTCGCTGATGACATTTCTATCCTGAATGAATGTGAAGAAGAATTACCTGATGTGCTGAATGGAATGAACAGTCTAATGAGTACAGAGTATGGACTGAGAGTAAATTGGAGAAAGGCGAAAGTAATGCGAAGTGGAGAAAATGAGAACAACGAGAAACTTAACATATATATTGGTAATCATGAACTAGATGCAGTTATGAAATTCTGCTACCTAGGTGGCAAAATAACCCACGACGGATGGAGCAAGGAGGATATCAAAAGCTGACTAGCACTGACAAAAATGGCATTCCTGGCCAATGAGAGACTTCCACTCGTAGTATCAAACAAAGGAAGACATTTATGAGACTATACGGTAAGAGCACAGCATTGCATGGCAGTGAACATGGACTGTAGGTGAACCGGAAGAGGAGAGAACCGAAGCATTTGAGATGTGGTATGACTGGGTGTTGTGTGATGTCCTTACGTTACTTAGGTTTAAGCAGTTCTAAGTTCTAGGGGACTGATGACCATAGATGTTAAGTCCCATAGTGCTCAGAGCCATTTGAACCATTTTTTGAGATGTGGTGTTACAGAATAGTGTTGAACATTAGGTGGACTGACAACGTAAGGAATGAGAAGTACATCTGGAGAACTTAGTCTGCAAAAGCTACTCTGAGATAAAGTACAGGATAGGAATTCGTGGCGAGCTGCATCAAACCAACCAGAAGACTGATGACTCAAAAAGTACTGGAAAGACATCGGGCAGCATCGATTCCAGGACTCGTGACTGTCTCAATTTGAAGTCGGATAACAAATGACAGAAAAGATTTTTCCTTGTGCTATTGTTAGAAGAAACAGAAATGTGGTTCTTGCGCCGATTACTAAAAATACCATGGATTGAGAGAGTGAGCAATGCTGAAGTGCTGCGTAGAGTCGGGGTGGGATAGAAAACTAATGGGAACAATTAAAAGAAGATGGACATCGTACTTGTGGCACACAATGAAAGGAAAGAATATGAACCTCGGCAATTATTTCTACAAGGCAGAATAGAAGGAAAGCGCCCACCAGGTCGAAGGAAGCTATCATGGACGCATAATATCAAGACATGGAGTGGCATCAACAACTTTGAAGAGCTGGTTCAAGAAGCAGGGGAACGCCGCCTGTGACCAGCCGACGCAATCCAAGTGTATGACAACAAGAAGGAGAAGAAGAAGAAGGAAAAGATACTTAAAAATTAACAATTTATTGGTTTTTCCGTAGTGTCACACCTTGCTTCTCAGCAAATTAAATGATTCTAGGTCAACCGGATGTACCCTCTAGAGTTTGATGACTGAGTTACGGAAGTGTGTGACATAAATGATCTTATCTTTTGATTGCATTGACTTAAAAGCTAACTTTTACTATACCACAAAGGATCAGAGACTCAGTATGTGTCACTAATTTCAACTTGATACGTTTACCCGTTTTTGAGAAAGAGTGTTCTGAACAGTTCGACAGACAGACTGACAACAAAGTGTTCCTATAAGGTTTCCTTTTCTATAGCTTAAGGTGCAGAACACTAAAAATCTGCATGTTAGTGTGATTTATGGTCCTTCAAACTCTGTCAGTGAGGTACTGACCAGGATATATGCATGTATGTATTTATGTAGGTGTTAATGTTGACCGTCTTCTGCTAAGCCACTGGACTGGTTTAAAGCAGATTTGACACACAGGCCTACTAATAAATGAGAATCAGCACTCTTGGCTTCCATATGAGCAGATAAAGGCAAAAAATAGTTTTCAATCCCTGATATTTAGGCTTCCCTGCATGACTGACATGTTGTACAAGTTAATATTGGCATATGTCTTGCAGAGGATACAGATACAATGGGCACAGCTCAGCACAGAGAACGAGGAGGAGATGGATAATGAAAGAGGGAAAGGATGAAGTAAACAGGAAAGAGGGAGGAGATGAACAGTCAGAGAGAGGACAGGAGGTAATGGGCACAGAGAGGGGGAGGAAGATTTTTTGAGAGAGAAGGCACAGGAAATGGACAAAGAGAGTGGAGGAGGAGATGGAGAGAGTTACTGAGGAGGTGATAGGTAGAGTTGGGAGGATGATGTGGACAGTGTGACGGGGGAGTGGGGAAGAGATGAACACAGAGTGGAGGGAGGAAGATACGTGTGCAGTATATAAGGCTGCTTCTTTAATAAATTCAAGCCATTGCACTATCCTGCAACTGTCGAACGTAAAGGCATGCATACAAATAAAGCGTGTATACATATGTTGTAAACTGACTTCTTCTTATAATACCTTAGAAATCGTACACACGGCCTGTGGATCACGCAACTAAACAGTTAATGTCGTTTGCGAATAAAGTAACTCGGGTTGTTGTGCTTTACGTGAAAGATCATATACGTACAATGGAAACAATGATGTATTTGAGATTCTATCTTGTGAAGCGCTGTTTTTAATCCCTCCAAAGTAAGAATAAATGTCGGTTCCCAAAATTCATTGAATTACGTGATATAATTTCCTTTAATTAGAAAAGAAAGTGAAGAGAGTTAGAAATTAAATGAATGACGTAATTACCACTATCTCTACGCGTGATCCATAAGAAAGAACTGGCTCTAATGGAATGCATGTCCAAGGCGCACGCTGGGCCACTAGAGAGTGAGAACCCCTCCCACGCCTTGGTGGTCGACGGTGCGGGCGCCCCTCGGCTCTCGCGGGATCCGCCATTAAGGCCCTCAGTCGCTGCGCTCAACTGGTGGGCGCGCCTGTAATCGCGCCACGTCTCGGCGCCATCTTCATTATCGCGGGCGGTGTAATAACGGCCTCATTACCCCCATACGGTCGCCTCCAAAGTGGCCAACTCGTGATATTATCGGGAGGCCGCAAGTTATGCGTCGCCCCGGCGTTCCCAGAATGCTCTCTGGGTATTCCAGAGCCCCCTCTTTGTCTCGCCAACTTCGTCAACGCTTGATTTCTAACTTTCCAGGCAAAGGCTGTACGCTGAAGATGAGCTAACAGCCGCACGGCTGTTGTCACTACGAACACACTTCAGTCACATAACGTAGCTCCTTCGTAAACACACGGTAAAGACAGAAATCTTCAGTTGCTGGTGAAGCCCGCAAACAACAAAAGTTTTATTTCATGACACTTCAGGTTTCAGATTATTATGCGCATCTTCAGACAGATAACGTTTCCAATTACAACAATTTATTTGCCAGATTCTACAATGGCCGAGAATATTTGCGTATTTAGTGCCAATGTAAATATCGCATGGACAGCAAATACTTGTTAAGGCGCCTGCATTTGACTAATTGTATAGTGGAAGAGTTAAATAGACTCAAATGTGTTCCAGTTGTACAGAATTTCGTCTTACTTTCGTCCCTGCGCATTCCCAGTACGGTGCACAAAGTGATGAAGTGCAAACAGCACAAATTACTGTGACACACAAACACATCGTAATGCTCCTCATGCAAATTTCAGCCTCCGACATGTGCTTTACAATCGAGGTTTATGATAACTTTGCAAAGACCGCGCACTAAGCGAAGACATTACTCGTTTCACAGAGATCTCAGTTGTCTTATTTTTAAGAAAAGAATAAGTTTAGGAGGGACAATACGTTGTTATTGTTGTCTTCAGTCCGAAGACTGGTTTGTGTAGCTCTCCATGCTACTCTATCCTGTGCAAACCTCTTCATCTTCGTATAACTACTGCAACTTACATCGTTCTGAATCTGCTTGCTGTATTCATCTGTTGGCCTGCCTCTATGATTTTTACCCCACTCTTCCCTCCAGTACATAACAGGAGATACCTTGAAGTTTCAGAATGTGTCCTACTAACCGATCCCTTCTTGTACTCAGGTTGTGTCACAAATTTCTTTTCTCTCCAGTTCTATTATTTACGTGATCTACCCATATAATCCTCAGCTTTATTCTGTAGCCGGCCAGAGTGACCGAGCAGCTCTAGGCGCTACAGTCTGGAACCGCGCGACCGCTACGGTCGCAGGTTCGAATCCTGCCTCGGGCATGGATGTGTGTGATGTCCTTAGGTTAGTTAGGTTTAAGTAGTTCTAAGTTCTAGGGGACTGATGACCTCAGAAGTTAAGTCCCATAGTTCTCAGAGACATTTGAACCATTTTTTTCTTCTGTAGCACCACAGTTGAAAAGCTTCTATTCAAGAAGATAAACTGTTTATCATCCATATTTGACATTTGTACAATGCTAATCTCCATATAAATACTTTCGGAAAAGCCTTCCTAACCCTTACGTCTATACTTGATGTTAACGAATTTCTCTTCTTCACTAAAGCTTTCCTCGCTATTGGCAGTCTACATTTTATATCATCTCTACTTCGCCCATCGTCTGTTATTTTACTGACCAAACAGCAAAACTCATCGACTACTTTAATTGTATCGATTCCTAATGTAATTCCCTCAACATCACCTGATTTTATTCAACTACATTCCTTTATCTTCATTTTGCTTTCGTTGATGTTCATCATATATCCTCCTTTCAAGACCCAGTCCATTCCGTTCAACTGCTCTTCCAAATCCATTAGTGTCTCTGAGAGAATCACAATGTCAGCGGCTAATCTCGAAATTCTTATTTCTTCTCCCTCAACTTCAATTCTTACTCCAAATTTTTCATTGGTTCCTTTACTGCATGCTCAGTCTACAGAGTGAATAACATCGGGGATAGGCTATAACCCTGTCTCACTCCTTTCTCAACCGCTACTTCCATTTCATGACCCTCGACTCTTAAGAGTGCCGTCTGGTTTCAGTTCAAGGTGCAAAAAGCTCTTCGCTGCCTTTATTTGACCCCCGCTACACTCAGAATTTCAAAGAGAGTATTCTAGTCATCAGTGTAAAAAGCTTTCTCGAAGTATACAAACGCAATGCGTCAGTACCGGAATATGTACTCTCTATAAGATCGAACTTATTATTTAAGGGCTAAAGGACAATTTGTATTAAAAAGGTCTTCTTCTTTTCGCCAGTAATTGATAATGGAATCTTAACATAACATGCTAGAGGCTGTAGACTGCATGCATGTACGCACATATATATGTATGGAACATTATGTTATACATGCATACAGGGAGCAAATACTTCGGGGCCTATAATTTTAGAACCAATTGTAGCTATGTTTTGGGAGCTGAATCTGTATTTGAAAAGAGAATTTCACTGTCCGCTCTATATTATTATATCAGTTTTTTTGTAACGTGCAGTTCTCGACGAAATGTATAGTTCTAACTCCACTTTTCGTAGCTCTAAATCGCATATACAAGTATTGATGTCTCTATACTCTATTTGCCGTATTGTAATTCTACCGTCAAGCTGTTTATCAGAAAAATGCGTCAAGTGCGTTAAGCATCTGGTGATCTTCAAAGCTAGAGTTAGGGATAGTGAGTTCTCGCCAAGTAAGGCAGAGCGAAGTTGTCCGAGCGTGATATTTATGTTTCGCCAAGCGTTATTGTAAAATTAACCAAAGAAGTGTTCTGTCATTGGTTGTTGTATTTGTGTCGTTCTTATGTTGCTGGAAACTTCATGTACATGAAATTGTCTAAATATACTGTCTGGTTGTGCTAGATGTATGGAGAACACAGGAGAAAAAAGTGTTAGTGACTTCGTAAGGAGAGCTTATCTCGGATGCAATGCTGTTAGGCTTGGTAAGCAGGATAAAACGTGGGCACCGAATGAAGTTTGTAGAGTAGGACCTGACAGACTGTTTACGCCAATGGACTAATGAGTACAGAAAAATTCGGAGTAGCGAAGGTTCGGAAGGAACCAGAAAATCACTTCAATAACCGATAAATCTTCCCATTAAATACTACCGGAATCTATCGAAACAACGGCAGCAAGTGGACGTATCATGACTTAGTATCTGCAAGAGGCCCAGTCCCGTACTCAAGGTATACCCCAATTCCAGCGTTCCACCAGCTATCAAAAGACCGGGAGGAAGAGTGTTGTCGCATTGACAGTAATGAAGGTGACAGTGATTATGGGGGGAATTACTCTCAATCCATACTCCGTACTCATTAGGCTGTCCATTCCATTCAGTATATAATGTAATTCTTCTTCACTTTCACTCAGGATAGCAATGTCATCAGCAAATTGCATCATTGATACCCTTTCACTTCGAATTTTAATTCCTCTTCTGAGTCTTTCTTTTATATCCACCTTTGCTTCTTTGTTGTACAGAATGAACAATAGGGGCGAAAGACTACATCCTTGTCTTACACGCTTTTTAATTCGAACACATGGTTGCTGGTCGTCCACTCTTATTATTCCCTTTTTGTTCTTGTACATTTCGTATATTACCCGTCTCTCCCTATAGGTTACTCCTATTTTTCTCATAATTTCGAACATCTTGCACCACATTACATTGTCGAACGCTTTTTCCAGGTCAACAAATCCTATGAATGTGTCTTGATTTTTCTTTAGCTTTGCTTCCATTATCAACCGCAACGTCACACCTGCCTCTTTGGTGCCTTCCGCTTTCCTAAAGCCAAATTGATCGTTATTTAACACATCCCCAATTTTATTTTCCATTCTTCTATGTATTATTCTTGTCAGTAAATTGGATGCATGAGCTGTTAAGCTGATTGTGCGATAATTCGCGCACTTTACAGCTCTTTCAGTCGTCGGAATTGTGTGGATGATGTTTTTCAGGAAGTCAGACGGTATATTGCCAGACTCATACATACTACACACCAACGTGAATAGTAGTTTTGTTGCCACCTCCCCAATGATTTTAGAATTTCTGATGGAATGTTATCAATCCCTTCTGCCTTATATGAAGTCCTCCAAAGCTCTCTTAAATTCTGATTCTATTACTGGATCCCCTTCTAAATCGACTCCTGTTTCTGCTTCTATCACATCAGACAAATATTCCCCCTCAGAGGCCTTCAATGTGCTCTTTCCACTTATCCGCGCTCTCCTGCACGTTTAACAGTGGAATTACAGTTCCACTCTTAACATTATCACCATTGATTTAATTTCACCGAAGGTTCTTTTGACTTTTTTATATGCTGAGTAAGTCCTTCTGACTATCGTTTCTTTTTCGATATCCTCACATTTTTTATGCAGCCATTTCGTCTTAGCTTCCCTGCACATTCTGTTTATTTCGTTCCTCAGCTACTTCTGTTTCTGTTTTCTTGAATTTACCTGAACATTTTTGTACTTCCTTTTCATCGATCAGCTCAAGTATTTCTTTTGATAGCCATGGTTTCTTTGCATTTACCTTCTTTGAATCTATGGTTTGCATTCCAGCAGGTGTGCCTTTTAGAGATGTCCATTCCTCTTCAACTGTATTGCCTACTGCCCACTGGACTGTGCTTTATTGCTGTGTCTACAGCCTTACAGAGCTTAGCGAATCTCGTCATTCCCTAGTACTTCCGTTTCCCACTTCTTTGCATATTGATTCTTCCTGACTAAATTCTTAAACATCAGCCTACTCTTTATCACTACTACATAGTGATCTGAGTCTATATCTGCTGCTGAGTACACCTTACAGTACAGAATCTGATTTCGGAATCTCTGTCTGACCATGATTTAATCTAGCTGAAATATTCCCGTATTACCCGGCTTTTTTCAAGTATTCGTCCTCCTATTGTGATTCTTGAACAGAGTATTCGCTATTACTAGCTGAAATTTATTACAGGACTCAATTAGTATTCCTCCTCTCTCATTTCTTATCCCTAGCCCATATTCTCCTGTCCCTTTCTTCTACTCCTTCTCCTACAACCGCGTTCCAGTTCCCCGTGACTATTAGATTTTCATCTCCCTTTGCCTATTGTATTACCCTTTCAATATCTTCATGTACTTTCTCTGTTTCTTCATTTCAGCTTGCGACGTCGGCATGTACACCTGAGCTATCGTTGTCGGTGTTGGTTTGTTGTCGATTCTGATAAGAATAACTCCATCACTGAACTGTTCACAGTAACACACTCTCGGCCCTACCTTCCTATTCATAATCCTACTCCCGTTATGCCATTTTTTGCTGCTGTTTTACTACCCTATACTCATCTGATCAGAAGTCCTTGTCTTCTTTCCATTTATCATTACTGACCCCCACTATATCTAGATTGAACCTTCGCATTTTCGTTTACAGATTTTCTAGCTTCCTTATCACATTCAAGCTTCTGACATTCCACATCCCGATTCATAGAACGTTATCCTTTCGTTGATTAATCAATATTTTTCTTATTTTCACCTCCCCCTCCCGGAGATGCGAATGGGCGACTATTGCGGAATCTTTTACCAATGGAGAGGTCATCACGACACTTCCCCAGTTACAAGCCACATGTCCTGTGGATACATAGTATGTGGTTTATTGCAGTGGTTTCCATTGCCTTCTGCGTCCTCATGCCCGTTGATCATTGCTGATTCTTACGCCTTTAGGGGCAGCTTCTCAACCTGTAACCTCCCCACAATAAAATAATATAAATAATATTCACATTCAGTGTAACCTCCCAACAGTAAAAATAATTATATAATAACCTCCCAACAGTAAAAAATATAATTATATACTTCACATTCAGTGTAACTGCCCAACATATAAATTGCGTAACCTATCAATAATAAAATGTGACTAACCTCTCAATAAAAAATTGTGGCTCACTTATAACCTTTCAATAGCTGACTGTGAATTTAAACTGGTAAACTTTGGACGTCAGCAGCGCTGAGTCATGGCCCTGAAAGATCATTCTGAATAAATTGAAAATTCATACCTCAATAAGGTCGCCGGATAACGCATATATATCTGCTCGTACAAGAAATTTTTGTGGCACAGCCGAGTGCAATGCTGGCCGATAGATTCGTCACGTATAGAAGGAAATAACTGATTTTTCTTTTCAATAATCGGGATGACCAAGGATTGGAGATATTAGTAAATTCTTTAAATTGAAATGAATAATTATCAGAAGTTACTTTTTATGAGAAAGATTATTATTATTAGATTTTTTTAAACATTTACATAGGACTTGATATAACAATACTACATATGCGCGAGGCTGCTTTTACCTTATACTACAACACTCAGGCTCTGCCATCGCTCCACCACGACCGGCCCAGCTAACACGATACACCAGACAGCTCTCTAGCAACTACTTACTCCCACTAATACACAGTTCCTACTGCAGTCAACACTGCTCTTTGGTCTGAGATTCTTTTATAGCTTACATATCGCAGGCAGCGCATGAGCAATCCATCATTTGTTACAACTGTCGATAATTTTCTGGGCAGACTCAAAGCTAAAAACTATTTTGAACTAGTAAATATGATATTTAACAATTTCAAACCGCTTGGGCCTAACATGAGTATTAATGTGAATTATGTACAAAGCCATATAGGCAGCTTTACTGCAAATTTTGGAGACATCATGAGGCCCAGGGTGAAAGATTTAAACAGGATATTAAAGCCGTGAAGAATCGCTACCAGGGAAGATGAGGTAAATGAGCACATAATGGCAAATTACTGTTAAAGTTTAAAATCGATTGTTCCAAAATATGTATACATTCTAAAATTGCATGGGAAAGAAAATCCGAAGCGTTCAGTTACTAGTTTCTTTCATTGATTACTTTTTTCTTCAGTTTTGTATATAATAATATTTTATAACACAATAACAAAAATTTTGTAATTTTTCATTCGAACCATAGTTTAACTTAAAACAAAGTAACAATTATTTAATTAAATTAACATATCTTAGAAATTTGAGCTCCTACACAAAACTAGTGGTCTACAGAGCACAAATCCATATAAAATTAGGTCCAAAGATTTGAACAGTATATTAAATCCGTGAAGAATCGCTACCAAGGAAGATGAGGTAAATAAGCACATGATGGAAAACTGCTGTTAAAGTTTAAAAAAGATTGTTCCAAAATACGTGTACATTCTAAAATTCCACGGGAAAGAAGCATCCACAGCGTTCAGTTAATAGCTGCTTTCATCGATGACTTTTTTCTTCAGTTTTTTACATAATATTATTTTTATAATACAATAATAAAAAAATGTGTGATTTTCTATTCCAACCACAGATTAACTTAAAACAATATAACACTTATTTAACTAAAATGACACATCTTAGAAATCTGAACTCCTAGGCAAAACTAGTGGTATATGTGTCTACAGAGCACAAATCCATATGAAATTAGGTCCAAATACCCTGGCACCCAAATAACTGCTGGCTGGTGTTACCTTTACAGTTTATCAGTTAGTTGAGGTTATTAGAGTAGTGGTAGTGCAACACACCTCTCACTATGAGAGTTTAGATTTAATTAATTTATCACTGACGTCATTAACATATCTTCCAGTACAAATTTATGTGTGTTGCAATTATAATATGCCCTAGGAAAGATTAAAAATTAAAATATTATCATGTTGAGCTGCTCAAAGTGCCTGTGTACTATGTTGATTTTAGCCTCTGTTCATTTTCGTCTTTGATAGTTGTTAGGATCTTAGGTAGTGTAGATGCTTTTCTAATGCAGTAACATGACTTATTTTAAAATTTATGATCGTTTGGTGTCTACATTGTGTTTGATTTGTGTGAACCGCCAAAGAAAAATCAGTTGAAATTGTGTATCAACTGTCTCTAATTGATCATTTAGAACGTACTCGTATTGAGGTGAAAGTATTTTTGACTTTCTGCCTTCTTCAACCACAATTCGTAACACCTACGGAGTTAACAACATCCGTCTAGGATAAAATAACATTTAAGGTGTCAGTTTTCTCTATTTCTGAAATGTCAATGACTTACGCATTGTGTGTACTGTGTTTACTTTGCAGAGTTACTTACACGTATTACTACTAGATCATTCCATGTCAGATCTGGATAATAAGCCGCCAAGTAGCACAACTTGTTTACCCTCAAGCCCGCTATTCATTATTAGGCTGTAACGATATCAATGCAGTTATACCTCTGTTAGCTAAGGCCTACTATATAGCTGTTCTCGGATGATGACTAGCAGGTGTCACAGAAAAAGAATAATTGATAATGATATAGGTTTTGGGTGACTAATTTTTGTTTTAGTAATATCGTCCTGATCTAAAAATCCGAAATTTATATATCGCACTCACTCACACGCGGGAAAATTTCTTCCACGGATAAAGAAACAAACCTCGTTTCCAGTCTGTTACGGGTTTCTAGTTGTCGCAACAGGTTCAAATGGGTCTGAGCACTATGGGACTTAACTTCTGAGGTCATCAGTCCACTAGAACTTAGAACTACTTAAACCTAACTAACCTAAGGACATCACACACGTCCATGCCCGAGGCAGGATTCGAACTTGCGACCGTAGCGGTCACGCGGTTCCAGACTGTAGCGCCTAAAACCGCTCAGCTACCCCGGCCGGCCAGGTTCATTACATTGCAAGTTCAGCGTACCTTAACTGAAATCATTTCAGGTCAGTTTATCGTAACATCAATCCTTTCATTTCAATTCAGTGCATGTAATTCTTTTCATCTCTCCGATAGCGTCGTTTGAAACACATGAGACTGGCAGCACGACTCTAAGAACATTTGAGATGGGAAAATTCAGCATGTCGTATCAGTTACGCTGATTATGTCTGTCTGCTTCGATAGAAGAAACAATGACTTTCATGAACTATTGAGGTGACAGTGACTCAGTGGTAGTGCTGTGACTCAGTGATTAAGGTACTTTGTGTTAACTTTGTTTGAAAACGTCCTTGTCTAGCGATTTGACCGTAATAGCCCCGTCATTGAACGAATGTTAAACTGTAATATTGCTTCTTTCATCGCGTTGTAATAACAGTCCCTTCTAGAGAATTCCGTTAAATTCCTTAAGAAAATAATGTTGCAGTTGTTAAATTACGATGGTCTAACCGGCTAGAACCATTATGGAAAGAAATAAATACTTTTAAAACAATGACTGTTAGTTTGATTTTTATATTTAAAAGGCATCACTAACCATTCCCGTTTTAGTGTTTCTGTGTACTGCCGTCGGCCTACAGCTGCAGCAGACCATCTCACAACATCCATACAACACAGAATGCAGCTGCCTGGAGCACTGATCAATACCGTACTTTTCAAGAGCACCGCGTTGTCGAGCGTACAAGCGCAAGTTCGGTCATTAACAAAGTACTGAGTGTGCGACCTGTTTAAAGTTTCTAACTTCAGAAAACATAGCTGTGTCTATGCAGTGTTGTTTAAAGAACAGCGTCCAGAACGACATTATGTTGGCGCATTAGGATTTGGTACAGTCAGTACGTGCGTTCGACTGAAATGCACTCTCAGTTTGAGGATGCTACTGAAATACTCTAGTAAAAAGGATACAAATGAGTTTGTAAGGGGATTAGCCTGAAGCAAATTAATTGCTAAAAATTCAAGATTACTTCGTCTATTGTAGTGCTTGAACTGAACTAAGATAAAATTATCTTTAATTTCAGCCCAACATTTTATAGCATGCTGCTTTTCAAATGACAATGTGGCAGAGATAAGAGACGGTGACGGGCATTAATGTAACAATACATCTAGCTGAAATACGTTGGTACGTAACTAACTGGCACTTCTCGCTAGGAATTACTGTAACAATACTGCATAGCTCACAGATGTATTTATACTTTAAAGAAATAACATGGCACAGCTTAGAGACGTCACTGAAGGAATACCACGCTTCTTATAGATATTGCTAAACATTTATATCATACCGAGTATAGCACAATTCATACAAGTTGTATTAGGGTTGCCAGATTAAACTTAAAATTAGCGACCATTGCATGGTGAAAGGATTTTCTGAGCTTATGACTGGGAGTCAAGACATTAACGTACTTAATAAACATTAAAACTATATTTATTATTGCTGGTCACGGCTTTCAAAATATTTCTGTCACTTTTAATTTTTTTGCTTAAAGTCGTAGCAAGCTGCAAACTTCAAAATACAATGAATGCGTAATTCTTATTTTAGCGTACTGTACTCGGTTTATTTCTAGCGTCCGACCATAGATGATTCATATGACTAAAGTCTCCCCCCGCATAGGCATTGCTGCATCGAACCGCCATTTCATACCTTATTTTAAGTTAAACGTTTCTCCTCCGTTTAAAAACGTTTTCCACGTAAACACCTTTGAAGATGTACAAGCTTGATTTTGTAATACGGATCTCTTTGTGTAAGTTGTCTTTATCAGTGTCTTCTTGGACTCCAGTCACTTCGGTGCATGTACAGATTTTTCTCTCTGTAGGAGTTACTTCCTCTAAGTTCCTGAAAATCTTAAAAGGCGAGATTTCATTGTCAAACCATCTTTCAAGGGAGCTCAGAGCTATTAAACGGTATGGAATCTAATTTATTGCCACAATCAGAGAATCTGAAACTCCGCCCATGTTTAACTGCATGATAGCCTCTAGTGCGTTCAACTGCAGTTATATTCTCTTTCAAATCTTCAGAAGATGGAACAAGTAATTTACTAATGTTGCCGAAAACATTTTCTTATCTCATTGACATAAGGTGTTTCTTGCCATCACTGTCTTGAATAAGACCTTTCATCCACTATTCCTTACACTAAAAGGAGGTCAACAAACATTACATTTGGCCTGCTGTTTGATAGGCTAATCCAAATGGAGAATCTTTCGTCTTTGAAACCACAGGAACCATGAAGATGTTTTGTTTTTCTGGGTGCAGAATCCATTTTTTATATTAAGTATATAATATTCTTCCCAACATTCCAGTAACAATCATTAATAATAATATGTAACGTATCACAACAATAGGTTTTAACGTCTAGCGTCCCCACGTGTCAAATATGAGACATCAGGGTGATACATTTCTCACAACGAGAAACGATGTTTTGCGTTGGCAGCCGTATGCATCAAGTGCTATAGGATATGAGTTTCAGGCTCATCATTTTCTTAAGTTTCTCGCAGTCACTTACGGAAAGCACAGTGTTCCCGCGCAAACGGAGATGGCACGTGCAGAAGGTAAGAAACAGAAATGGTATTAATTACAAGAAATAATCATGGCAGCTATAGTCAAGTAAGTTTAAATACTTAACTTATATCTCGTTCTGAGTTTGTGAACGCGTTTAAAGGTCTCAGGACATGTGTAAATGTGCTGTATAAAATTTTATATAGTCGGACTGTATGTCTATACTTTGTACATTATCTGGATGTGCTGCGGGAGCTCAAAGTCACAAATATTTCGGACGAAAAGGAAAGATACGATGCAGAGAATCGTAAACCAATACAGACCATCCCACCAGCATATATAGGAATGCATTGGATTTGCGACAAATTTATGCTGGGAGACAAAAATGTAGACCTAGATGCAGAATGCAAGGTTGTTCCAGTTATAAGCTTGGGAAATGCCAGACTTGAGATGTGATCGTGTGTTCCTCTTTAAAATAAATTGCCTGAAATGTTCCCATACAGTATGAAACACCTTACGGTGTGCAAACATATATCCTAAGTTCAGTAATCCTCATACCCTGAAGCGCCAAAGAAACTGATACAGGCATGCGTGTTTAAAATGGTTCAAATGGCTCTGAGCACTATGCGACTTAACTTCTGAGGTCATCAGTCGCCTAGAACTTAGAACTAATTAAACCTAACTAACCTAAGGACATCACACACATCCATACCCGAGGCAGGATTCGAACCTGTGACCGTGGTGGTCGTTCGGCTCCAGACTGTAGCGCCTAGAACCGCACGGCCACTTCAGCCGGCCATGCGTGTTCAAATATAGAGATATGTAAGCAGGTAGAATATAGCGCTGCGGTCGGCAAACGTATATAAGACAACAAGTGTCTGGCGCAGTTGTTAGATCGGTTACTGCAGCTACAATGGCAGGATATCAAGATTTAAATGAGTGCTGTTATAGTCGGCGCACGAGTGATGGGACACAGCATCTCCGAAGTAGCGATGAAGTGGGGAATTTCCCGTACGACCATTTGACGAGTGTACCATAAATGTTAGGAATCTGGTAAAACATCAAATCTGCGAAATCCCTGCAGCCGGAGAAAGATCGTGCAGGAATGGTACCAGCGACGACTGAAAAGAAACATTCAATGTGACAGAAGTGCAACCCTTCGCAAATTGCTGCAGATTTCAATGCTGTGCGAACCATTCTACGGAATGCCATCGATATAGGCTTTCGAAGCCTAAGGACTGTTCATGTACCCTTGATGACTGCCCACACAAAGCTTTATGCCTCGCCTGTGCCCGTCAACGCCGAAATTGGACTTTTAATGACTGGAAACATGGTCGGAAGAGTCTCGTTTCAAATTGTATCTAGTGTATGGACGTGTAAGGGTATGCAGACAGTGTATGCAGACAGTCTCATGACTCCATGGACCCTGCATGTCAGCAGGAGACCGTTGAAGTTGGTGGAGGTTCTGAAATGGAGCGAGCTGTGTGCAATTGGAGTGATATGGAACCCCTGCTATGTCTAGATAGGACCCCTTGTGCTATTACGGAGTTATGGACAGTCTTGCATGATTCATGGTGTCAGTTCCGTCCAGCACTACTTCAGACATTAGTCGAGTCCATGTCACGTCGTGCTGCGACACTTACGTGTGCTCACTGGGGCCCTACACAATATTAAGCAGGTGTACAACTTTCTTTAGTTCTTCAGTGTATATTATTAATCATGTATATTATTGTTTAAGAATATGTACTGAATACTGTTTTGCAAAAGTTAGCCTTGGAAATGATTGTATCTTTGACATACAGTACTTTTTAGTTTCTTGAAGCCGTCAAAGTAGAAATAAATAGTGCATACAAGCTCTAATTTCTGTTAACTAATGTTTCCTAACTCGACATTACTTAAAATTCCAGCAAGCAGCAATAAATAAATAAGTAAATAATTATTTAATATTTTTGGCTATTTTAGCATCATAGAGACCTGATGTATCATATTTGATACTGGGGCTACAGCTATTTCTGCTTGATAGATATCTGATGTATCATATATGATACATTAACTGTAGATCATATATGTAATGATAATTTTTTACGCATTATGGGCTTTTACTGATGCTAATGAGTGAAATATTAAAAAATTTGATGTTATATAGTTTGATTTCTGGTCTCTAGAGGTCAAAGAAAATAGGTACCCCCTAAAGAAATTGTTGGCCATAAAGCAAGGATTTTCTGCCATTAAAATGACATTTTAATACACTATTATTAACTTACCAAATGAGTAGAAGTCTTCGTTTTCATTCTGTTTTATCAAATCACAAATAGATTGGATATGGGTACGAAAAACTGCGCACAATGAGGTCAAATCGCAAATGTGTTCTTTTCTGGGGTTCACATGGTTAACCGGTGTGCCCCATTGGCTGGTGGGCGCAGGAGTCGCCAGCCAAAAGCAAAGAAAAAGACGGACATCACAACGATCAGTACGCTTATGCAGGACGCAGTGTAGCAAATGATTATTGACTTGAATTTGCAAATCGGTCAATAAATTAGTGATACGAATGGAATTCTAAAAATACCAAACCACTCATACCTCGGTACCGAATACTGAACACTAGCTGAAGTGCAAAAAAGTTCTGTGAAAAACCAAGGACCTGGTGACCCAGGTTATTAGGTCCAGTTGACACAGAAGCTTGATAGAAGCGAGACGTTATCGTGGAGTGGATGGTACGGAGGAGTGCGCACCACAGTCAGCCTCGGATATACGATATTTCCGATCCAACGCAAAAACATGATAGTGGCACCTGTTCTCACACTCGAGCGTTTGAGGTAGGACGTCAAAAGTTTTAAAAAATGTTTCTTTCACAAATATGTTCATTTTGTAATGCACATCTTTGTGAAGAGGTAGATACATTAAACATATGTGTTCGTGGAAATGTGATATTAAGTATGCCACAGTACAGTGCCACGCCTCTTTACACAGCATTCGTCTATCACATGGCATTGTATTTCGCTCTGTGGAACGCAGCAGGGAAGCTGTCAAACCTATATTCAGGAGAGTGTAAATTAAAATATCTGGTGGTGCTTCTTCTACCCTAAAAAAAACCCTAGAAAAAACCGTTGTTCATACAATGTGGGATTATTTGTGACCGAGAGAATAAGAACTCTTCAGAACATCTGCACTCTTTATTGCCTTGTCTCTTTTGTGTGACATAACATTATGTATAGGAGACATAAAAGCAGTAAAGACAAGAGACAAGCACGACACAACACAATTCTTCAATCTTTAGGTCCCAACATTTTTTCCTCTTTAATCTTGCTACAGCTCTACACAACTTGCTTTTCTTTGTGCGAAAGAACCTATTACCTCATCAAAGTTCGTCAAACGTTTTGCTACATGGAAAATCGAAATTTCGTTGGCTAATCTTGAAAGAGCTGTTAATACGAATAGTACTCAGGAATGGTGTGGTTTCTCGATTTGATTAGGTCTATTTTGTCACTGTCTGCTAGATAAAACGAAATAGGCCTTTGTAATATTGCAGCAATTGTAGCACAAGCTAAATAAGACGGACTGTTTAGGCTCAGATGGTCATTTGTATTTATCTCACTTACATAAATAACACGAAAGAACGTAATTCATGTAGTATCAACTTCAAATGCCTATTAGACCTATTACAAGCAAAAAGTTTAATGTTAGGAAATAGTTTCACTTTTCGTTCATATGCCCCCATTTCTCAAGCATGAGATCGAAAATTCTCACTAGTACGGAATTCTGATATAAATTTGGAATCGTCATATTCTTTGGTAAAATTTTTGTCAAGTCACCCGTTCCTTCTCCTTCATCATTCTAACAAAATATCTTGTCATTACTAATTCTGTAACTATTCCAGCCATTGTCTAAATTTATTTTTCGGTTAACTTCAATAACCCTGCCAGAATCACCGGTTTAGTTACCCTGCTTTGTTCTCCGGTTAGGCGTTATTACGTGTTCGTACAACGTGTTTTCTGCGCTTTTCCGAGAATAGAGCTTTGCAGTTGCTAAACAGGGGCTGTACAACTGGTCCTTAGTAGTGTAGCGATCTGGGAAAACTTTTTTGTCAAATTTCTGTTTTCTTGGATACACCGAGAAGAAAGTATGTAACCTTACTTACCTGTTATTTCTGTTAGTCGTTTATTTCTAACCTGGCAGTGTCAATCTGTGGGTTTTGTTAATAGTTACGATAACACTTATCATTCATACACCCAGTTAACGACATTAAGAAAACAGCGATTAGTATTCACACTTTCGAGTTCATGCGGCTCAGCTCATACAGCCCCATCCCCTCTTCTCTGTGGGAAAGTTCTTTATTTCTTTATGTGACGGGGACTCCCCTGGCAGAGACATCACAATACTCAAAGCACGTATTCGAAAATCAACTTACAATTCATTCAGAATGTGGTATCGATAGCTACGATGCCACGGCGTAGGTGCCAGTTCGTAGGTTGGCACTACGACACTGACGCAGACGATAGCGCCCTCTAGCTGGCGCTGTGCAGCTCTACGAGCGCCGCTCCAGATTCAGCACATCTGATTCCGAGGAGACGACCTAACAACATTGTTTCTATTTCATAGTAGGTGAACCACTACTTGTAGCTTTGTAACTGGATGAACGGCTTCGCACCTACGTGCTCATCTGTAAGCAAAGTTAAGTAAAAGAGTTATAACCTACTTGCAGTACCGAGTGTTCTACCACTTCCTGCTCCTACTCACTTCCTGCATTCGGCCTACCCTTCAGTTTACAGGAGCAGACGCACATTCCCCCACCCGGATGATGCCCTCTGTCCCTCCTATCAACTCTGATCCTCACCGCCCACCTCCTTTCCTGTGTCGTTTCCCTGGGCTCCCTCTTCTCCCCCTTCCATCCTGTTTTCTCCCCGCCTAACCTCTCTCTGCCTAACTGCTCTATAAACAAACACAACTAATAATTTTAAAATGGTTATTAACCTCCATACAATTTTTTTCCCCATAGCTAGTAAGCAAATCTTCATATAAGTAAGAAACACACTCAATATTCTTTCAGCTATTCAGATCCAGGTATCGTCAAATGGACAACAAAAACATAGCTAAAAGAAAGCACTGCGCTATAAACGAACTGAGTAAAATAAGCACAAATCAATTGATCAGCACTGCAAATGAACAGAAAAAAATCACTGCACTGTAAATGAACAGAAAAGTAAATGAGCATCAAATTGATAGCTCTGCACTATAAATGAGCAGCAAAAAAATCATTCAGGAAAAACAGGACTGTGCTATAAATGGACAGAAAGAAATGAGCATCGAACTATAGCTTTGCACTATAACTGAATAGAAAAAAATCACATAGGAAAAAAGCCCTGCGCTATAAATGAACTGTCAGCGCCTCCCTTCAAATTCCCAGAAAGTCACTATATTCACATAGGCAAAAAAGCTCTGAATTATAGTTACATATAGATAAAAACAACATTGAAGTATACTTCAGACTATTTTTCAAAAGTATTAAACTTCTATGTATTTCTCTGTGTTTTAATAAAGAAGAAACAAAACGTCATTAACAATTGGACAGAGAAATAAAAATGAGCAGAAAAGAAGATTACGAGAAGGAAAATAAAAAATGAAAAGCAAAACAATGACCATCAAATGGATAACAGAAAACTAACAGCAAAATCATGGGTAGCAAATTGTTAACAATAAATAGCCAGCAAAAATAGTAAGAAATGAGCATCGAAGGGACAAAAAATAAAAAGTAGATAAAATATACAGCAACAAACTCGTATATTAAACATAAACACAGACGTTTCCTCCAAGTGTGGTCAACATGTCAATGTGACAATTTTTTTCCCTTTACTTCTCTACCTTTGCCTCTCATTTTTTTGCCATCCATCTGTTGGTGGTTTTCCCCTGCACATTTTGCAACACAATGAAAAATTCGTAAGAGTTTAATATTTTTCAAAAGTAGTTGAAACTAGGTAGCTGAAAGAATAGTGCAGGGCTTTCTTAACTATACGAAAGTATAGTCTAATGATTTTCTTACCTATATGAATTTAGTGATTATCTGTAAATTTGTAGGGAGGGACTTGCAGTCTCCAAGTTTGAAATACATTTTTATGTTCATTTATAGTCCAGTGCTTTTTCTCCTATATGAGTTTTTCGCTGTTCATTTACAGTGCAGTGGTATCGATTTGATACTCATTTATTTCTTACTTCAGTTACAGCGCAATGGTTTTTTTCCTGTATGATTTTTTTTATGTTTATTCATAGTGCAGAGCTATGGGCGTGATGTTCATTTCTTTTCTCTTCAGTTGGATTCCAGTCCTTTTTTCCTACATGATTTCTTTATTGTTCATTTACAATGCAGTCCTATCGATTTGCTGCTCTTCTTTTTTCTTTTCATTTCTAGTGCAGTGCTTTTTTCCAATGCGATTTTTTCTTTTCATTTATAGTGCAGGGCTACCGATTCGATGTTCCTTTTCTTCAGCTCATTTATTGCGCTGTACTTTGTTTCCTATATTTCTTTTTGTTTCTTTAGAGCGCAGTGCTTTTTCTCCTTTATTATTTTTTAGTTGTTCATTTATAATGCAGTGCCATCGATCTGATGCTTGTTTTTTCTGTTCATTACTAGCACAGTGTTTTTTTCTATTTGATTTTTTGCTGTTGATTCAGTGTGCAGAGCTGTCGATTTTATGGTTATTTTTTGTGCTCATTTATCGCGCAGTGCCTTTTTTCGTGTATGGTTTTTCTGCTGTTCATTTATGGTACAGAGCTATCAATTTGATGCTCTTTTTTTTTTGTTCTTTACTAGCGCAGTACTTTTCTTCCTATATGAAGTTTCTGCTGTTCATTTATAGCGCACAGCTACGGATTTGATGCTCACTTCTTTCTTTATTGGGAGCGCAGTGCCTTTTTCCTAGACGGTTTTTTGCTGTTGATTTATTGCGCAGAGCTATCGATTTCATGATCACTTTCTTGCTCATTTATAGCACAGTGATTTTTTCTCCTGTATGTTTTTTTTTGGTGTTCATTTCTAGTACAGGGCTATCGAATTGATGTTCATTTGTTTCTGTTTATTTGTAGCACAGAGCTTTATTATCGACACCTTTTTGCTATTCATTTTCTTGTTGTCATTTTGAAAGTAGCTGAAACTGAGCAGCTAAAAGTAAGCACACTAGATATAGTGAAAAAGTTTGTGTGAAGCTCAGTAACGATTTAAAACTACTTCGCCAAACGGATATTATAAATTAATTATTGATTGAGTGCTTAAATTTTTTGTAAATGGATATTTTGTGCCAATTTACAAGGGAATGAAGAAACTTAGATATAACGATAATTAATTTAGTGATCTAGAAGATCTAGTTTAGCTGATATTTTACAGTTTTATCAATGTGTTTTAGTTGTTTCTGCTCTGCGACGCCGCCTTCTTTTAATTTTACCGTGCTCTGCTTGCTGCCACCTGGTTCACAAAAAGGATGGATACTATTTTCCCCCAGTACAAGTGTCCCAATTTCTATTGGGAGATTGTTAAATTTTACGATATCTTCTGCTGCTGCTGCTTGTGCAGAGTTACATCACAGGAAGCGTTACGGTTTTTGACCCGTGTGGCCGCTCTTTCTCAAAATAAGCTTTCCATTTGTGCAATAAGTAACACAGAAAAACGAAAGTGTTTCAGCAGCTTGATGATGTATGTCCGTTCAGGAACAAAGAAAATGCTATTTTTACAGAGATAGATATGCAACTGTGTAATAATTATTACACATATATGCAGGTTAGCATTTAATCTCATGTACCCGCCCACATCAAAAAAGCCTAATAGGGGTGCTTAAAAATGTTTTTCCGATCTCCAGAAAAATTTGCTTTTTGTTCATCACAGCGTTGTTAAAGTGCACCATTCAGGTATGCATATGATGTACAATTTTGTTAATACCGAGAGTTAGTGGCTAATCTGCTTAGTTTAGTTCTCCATGGATGTTCTGTCAGTTTTTGTCTCGCACACTGCGATTGCAATAGTTGGCACGGTTATGTTTGTGTAATCTAGACTTTTTTTATTATTACTCCTCGAATCTTAACGTTAAAGTCTAAATCATCTCGCACATGAACCCGAGCGAGTAGGGTCACTGGTCATCTCACTAGACTCGCATTCGGATGGACGACGGTTCAAATCTGCGTCCAGCTATCCAGACTTAGGTTTTCGCTGCAGGCAAATGGCAGGGTGGTTCCTTTGAAAGGGCGCGACCGATTTTCTTCCCCATCCCTAACACAATGCAAGCTTGTGATCCGTCGGTAATGACCTCAATGTTGACGGGACTTTACAGCCAATCTTCCTTCATTTTTTCAAGTTAATGAGAACAGTAGTTCGCCACTTCAACATCACCGTCTTCGGCGCGCCATTGATGGCTACGAACGGAAGTGACGCGGACCACGAAGCGACGCGCCTTTGCTGCGGCTCCTCTGTGTGCATTGCTACATTTGTTAACAACGAGGTGGAATACTACAGTGCCACGTTCCCGCCGGACGTCAATGGCACGCAATCTCTGTGTGAATTGGATCTATTAGCGTGTGAAACTTTAGAGGCAAAGGTTTACCAGTATTATTAGTGACTTTCTCTGACATTTATGTACCTAAGTATAAATTTTCAGTCAAATAATGTAGCTCAGCCTCTAGTAGTTGTATTTGGAAAGCACAACGTTACGTTGCGGTATGCCAGCAACGGAATACTGCAAATTTAACAAAAACTTTTGGGTCAGCAAGGAGACACATCGAAGTACTTCTTGATGTGAACTTAATTAAAGGCCAATTAAAATGAAAATGGCGACATCCCCCTAGAATGGCCGATCAGGGTGGTGTAGTGATAAAACAATGGACTAGCGTACAGCCGGATGGTCGATCATACATCCACTCGGACATATAAACTTAGTTTACGCTGATTTCCTAAATGGTTGAATGCGAATATCGGGATAGTTCCTTTGAGAAGGAATCCGACCTTCTGCGGTACTACCTTTAATGACTTATTTGTCGACGAGACGGATAAATTAAGCTTTAATTTATTTTCTTCCTTCATTTAGATTGGAGCGGGAGAATACGAAATCGAGGGATATGCAGACGTGTGTTCTAGCAATAGGCGAGTACTATTTCAGAATTATGATGTGCAAGCAGGATCAGCAATCCCCTCTCCTGCGTGAGGGAATGTCAAATGAAGCTGGAAAATTAAAGTAATTATACAGCGAAATCTACACATTGCTTATTTTTGCAGTTGTTTTAGGTACTGCATATAATGTTACTATTTCGTGCTCTAAACTACGCACATACCAATGTTGTTCTAGGGCTGCCACACGTGGACGAGGTGTAGTGTTGGATTAGGTTATGGTTCAAATGTCTCTGAGCACTATGCGACTTAACACCTGAGGTCATCAGTCCCCTAGAGCTTAGAACTACTTTAACTTAAGGACATAACATACATCCATGCCCGAGGCAGGATTCGAGCCTGCGACCTTAGCGGTCGCGCTGGTCCAACTGAAGCGCCTAGAACCGCTCGACCACACTGGCTGGCGATTAGGTTATGAAAACAATGGATTTTATGGAAGTGGCTGAAAATCTGATTTTCAGATACTATAGAATTACGTTCCTCATTATCTTAAGGAAATAACCTTGTCCTTGAGATCGCTCTGCGCTTATCATAATCTCTTTGTCGTCTCATAACATTTCATTCAGTGTGCACCAGTCATGGATTTAACGTTAGATCTACATTTTTGTCATGGGGTACGCGGGAAGTTACGATGGAAGTCATACAGGAATCTTCAAATTACACAAAAAAGAGATATATTTTGTATAACTTCATAGTTAACTACGTAAATGAATAAAAATGCGTGATGCTATCAGAATTGCTTGAACTAGGTCGAAAGCAGGGGAGTGTGTCACGCTGACTGGCATGTGTGAGAAATGCAGCTGCAGCTGCTTTTGTTGCTGATGCAGCGATGGCTTCCTGATTAACTCCTTTGTTCTGCTCGCTGCGTCATGGATCGTCACACAAACAATCATTCACACATTATACCTGCACTAAGTCGCTGGCTTTTGGTGCGAGTCTGGCGGCGCGTTTGTGTGCGGCGGTCTCTGCCACAGCCTCAGCCTGAGATGAAAGAACCTTCCAGTTCATGACTTCCCGTAGAATGCTAAAGCTAGCTCTCCGCAGGAACGCGGGTTTGTAGACTATATATTATAAAATTCCTCGTATGTGCGTTTAATATGTAATTCACACTGTCGCAACAAAAAAAAATTAATGATGATTACATGTAGCCCTGATGTGGATAATAATAGATTATTAGAAATACAGAAGTACGAATAATAAATATTACTAAATACTAAGTGGTTGAAGCTCAGCGTGAAAATAACAGTTTAGTGACGTGATCTTTCAACATGAACCCATAAATATCATATAAATTCGTGTGTGTTTGTGTGTTTATGTTCCACATCTCCTCCTAAGCCACTGGAGCGATTTCAACCAAACTTGGTACACATATCCCTTACTGTCATTCATCAACCACTGTAGAGATAAGGCACCAGACTTAGCTAACAAGATATGACGTCATAAACACAGAGATCCCTGAAAAAAATTGACAACATGTGCGGCATTAAAATGTTTTGGTTCTGTGGTATTAACTGTATTGGCAATACATTTCGTAGACTGTATCCACTGTATCCATATTCGTCGATAAATGCACGTACTGCAGTATGTAATGGTACCACACATAGTCCAGGAGATACGAGGTCAGAAACATTGAGATGCATGAAAACTGCCGCATTGTTGCATCACGTTTAAATTTAGTACTTCTTCTCCACTAAGTCTGCTCTCAACACATTTTGCGCATAGTATCCACATACTCTGAAGAATATACGTGGATCGCCCAGAACTTAATACACCGAATTTTTTTTTTTCTCAGCCGAAAATTTCTCACTGCAGAGAAAGAAACTGTGGGGAATATTCACAAACGCTTGCGCAAAGTCTATGGAGCATCTGCTGTCGACAGAAGTACAGTTAGCTGCTGGGCACGGAGGGTGAAGCCATCAGAAGGCGGGTCGGCGGGGCTCCACGATTTTCAGCGGTCGGGGAGACCATCCACGGCTGTCACGCCTGCCATGTTGCAGCGAGCTGATGTCATTCGCGAGGACAGACGATATTACGACTCGGCATTTGGCGCTGCATCTGTCAATCAGCAAAGGAAGTGTGGATGAAATGATCTGCACTCTTGGATATTCAGTGAAAGATGGGTCCCTCGGAGTCTAACGGTGGATCACAAATCTCACAGAAAAAACATTTGTCTTGGTTTGTTGCAGCGTTTTGAAGCTGTCCTTGTCCCGAATTGTGCCAGGTGATAAAACCTGAGTTCATTTTGAGCCCGAAACAAAACGACAGTCGATGGAATGGCGCCACTCCCACAGAAGAAAATATTCATAGCAACTGATTCTGCCGGTAAGGTCATGATCACTGTGTTCTGGGACTGTGAAGGTGTGGTTCTCAATGAAGTGATGCCAAGAGGCGGTACCATTAATTCAGAAGCATATATGAACACATCAACAAAATTCAAGGCGCGCATCCGAGACTTCAGCATCACAGCAACCCAGGAGATGCTTTGCTGCAACACGATAACGCTCGGTCCCACACAAATCTGAGGACTGCTGAACACATCGCAGAACGCGGTTGGACGTTGTTTTCCCATCCACCCTACAGCCCTGACCTAGCCCCCTCGGACTTCCACTTGTTTTGGCCATTAAGAGATGCCATTCGTGGAAAACATTTAGAGGACGCTGAGAATGTGATTGACACAGTGAAACACTGGCTCCACCACCAGGACAAGGATTGGTACCGACATGGCATACAAGCCCTTTTTTCACGCTGAAGGAAGCCCATAGGACGGGATGGAGATTACATGGAAGAATAAGATGTGTAGATCATTCTTTCGTGTGTATAATTTTCATTATGTTCAATAATTTAGTTTAGAGGTTATCAGGAAGTCACAGAAAGGGCGTCCGTCTAAAGGGGGGCAGGCAAATCACAGTAAGGTAGTTGTAGCAAGAATCGCTATTGTGGTGTTAAATTGTCGTAGCTGTGTTGGGAAAGAACCAGAGCAACAGGACCTAATAGAAAGCACTGAAGCTCAAATAGTTATAGGTACGGAAAATTGGCTAAAGCCGTAAATAAGTTCAGCTGAAATTTTTTCAAACGACCTAACAGTGTTCAGAAAGGATAGATTAAATACAGATGGTAGAGCACTTGCCCGCGAAAGGCAAAGGTACCGAGTTCGAGTCTCGGTCGGGCACACAGCTTTAACCTGCCAGGAAGTTTCATATCAGCGCACACTCCGCTGCAGAGTGAAAATCTCATTCTGGAGATTAAATACAGTTGGTGGTGGAATATTTACTGCTTTCAGAAGTAGTTTGCCTTGTGAAATTGAATTAGATAGTTCTTGCGAAATGTATGGGTAGAGGATATACTTAACAATCGAACTAAACTGTTAACTGGATCGTTTTGCTGACTCGTCGACTCAGAAGATATAGTTGCTGAACAGGTCAAAGAAAATTTGAGTCTCATTTCAAATAGGTACCCCACTTACACCACTCATACAATTATAGTCGGGGGTGACTTCTATCTACCCTCGATATACTGGAGAAGTTATCTGTTTAAAGTCGGTGGCAGGCGTGAAACGTCATTCGAAATTGTACTGAATGCTTTCTCAGAAAATTGTTTTTAACAATTAGTTCATGAGTCCACTCGAAGCGTAAATGGTTGAGAAAGCATACTTGACCTCTTAGCAACAAACAATCCTGGCCAAATAGGGAGCATCATGACGGATACAAGTATTACTACAAGGAATTTGCTGCTAGAATGAATACTGTAACACCCACAACCATAAAAAAATACACCAAGAACATCTATTTTTTTTAAAAAAAAGGCGATAAAAACGCTCTCAACGCCTTTTTAAGACACAGTCTCCACTCTTTCTAATCTCACCCTGTAAGCTAGAAAAAACATGGAATGATTTCAAAGAGATAGCATCGAGGGCAGTTAAGAGATATATACCACATAAATTAATAAGTGATGGCGCTGATCCCCGAGAGTACACAAAACGGATCAGATGCAAATGCAACAGAGAAAAGCATACCAGATTAAAAAGAACGCAAAATCCCCAATACTTGCAAAGTTTTGCAGAAGTTCGAAACATAGCTCGTTCATCAATGTGAGATGTTTTCAATAATTTCCACAGCGAAACTCTGTCTCGGAATCTGGCAGAAAACCCAAAGAGATTGTGGTCATATATGAAGTATACCGGTGGCAAGAAACAATCAATACCTTCATTGCGCGATAACAACGGTGAAGTCTCTGATGACAGTGCAACTAAAGCTGTGTTATTAAACACGGTCTTCCGAAACTCTTTCACCACAGAAGACGAAGTAAATATTCCTGAATTCCAATCAAGAACAATTGCCAAGATGAGAAACATAGAAGTAGATAGCCTCGGTGTAGCATAGCAGCTTTAAATCATTAAATAAAGGCAAGGCCTCCGGTCCAGATTGTATACCAGTCAGGTTCCTTGCAGAGTATGCTGATACAATAGCTCTATATTTAGCAATTATATACGAGCTCTCTCTCATACAAAGATCCGTACCTAAAGACTGTAAAATTGCTCAAGTCATACCAATACCCAAAAAGGGAAATGGGCTTAATCCGTTGAATTATAGGTTCATATCACTAACGTAGATTTGGGGTAGGGTTTTGGAACGTATGCTGCGTTCGAACATTGTGAATTACCTCGAAGAAAACGATTTATTGACATATAGTCAGCAGGGATTCAGAAAATATCGTTCTTGTGAAACACAACCAGCTCTTTATACTCATGAAGTAATGAGTGCTTTCGACAGAGGACGTAAATTGATTACATATTTTCAGATATCCAGAAGGTTTTCGACACCGTTCCTCACAAGCGCCTTCTAACCAAACTGCGTGAATATGGAAGTGTTATAGGCCCTCTATTGTTCCTGATCTATGTTAACGACACAAGAGATTATCTGAGCAGCCCACTTAGATTGTCTACAGGTGATGCTGTCATTGACCGCCTTGTGGGGTCATCAGATGACCAAAACGAATTGAAAAATGATTTAGATAAGATGTATGTATGGTGCAAAAAATGGTTCAAATGGCTCTGAGCACTATGGGACTTAACATCTGAGGTCATCAGTGCCCTAGAACTTAGAACTACTTAAACCTAACTAACCTATGGACATCACCCACATCCATGCCCTAAGCGGGATTCGAACCTGCGACCGTAGCGGTCGCGCGGTTCCAAACTGAAGCGCCTGGAACCGCTCGTGCAAAAATTGGACATTGACCCTGAATAAAGACGAGTGTGAAGTTATTCACGTGAGTACTAAAATATATCAGCTAAATTTCGATTAAGCGATAACTCACACAAATCTTAAGGCCGTAAATTCAACTAAATACTTAGGCATTACAAATACGAATAACGTAAATTCGAACTATCACATAATGTTGAGGGTAGAGCAAACCAAAGACAGCGATTCGTTTGCAGAACACTTAAAATGTGCAACAGATCTACTAAACAGACTGATTACACTACGCTTGTCCGCCCGATGCTGGAGTGTTGTGCGGTGTGGGATCCACATCAGGTGGGACTGAACGGATAACACTGAAAAAGTTCAAAGAAAGGCAGCTCGTTTTGTATTATCGCGAAATAGGGAAGACAGTGCCACACACATGATACGTGGATTGGAGTGGCAATCATTAAAACATAGGCGTTTATTTGCGACAGGTTCTTCTCATGAAATTTCAATCACGTTTTCTCCTCCGATTGCGAAAACATTCTGTTGCCATCAACCTATAAAGGGAGGAATGATCATCACGATAAAATAAGAGAAATCAGGGATTGTACAAAGAAATTTAAGTGCTCGTTTTTCCCTCGCTCCGTTCTAGAGTGGAACAGTTGAGTGATAGCTTGAAGGTGGTGCATTGAACCCTCTGCCAGGCACTTTACTGAGAATAGTAGTGTAATCACGTATATGTAGACGTAAATGAATGAAGAATTGTTGAAAGGAAAAAAAAGGCAGTGCATTACTTTTTGGGCAACCTCATACCCAGAAAATTATGTCATTGTATAAGAAGCGTGAAAAACTGGCGCATCATGCCCGATATTTAAATATATTAATCTTCTGCTGTTAACTCTATTAGCAACATATTTTGTAGTCAGTAATCAAGTACGCCTCTCCATGTATCTACGCAAATACGTCACTGAACGACACAGTTAAAGAGCTATGAAGTCATAAGCAGTGAGATGACTGAAAAACTTCCGCGTCAAGCAAGAGGTTTTAATACATTTATAATTTACTATTTAGACACAGTCACGTCAAATCTAATTAAGGAAATCTGTGACGCGTGGCAGCGCTTTTGACAGCTCTCAACTGCGAAGCACAAACGGCTGTATGCGTAAACGGTAGCTGTCTATAGAGTTATGAAGAGGCGTTGCCACAGAGACGTATACAAAGCCGTGTTGTAGACACTCGAAGCAGATGAGAGGAGGGTCCAGAAATTGTCCTTGTGACATTTTTCTTAATCTGGGTGGTGTACTTGTACACTCGTACGTGATGAATATTTCCTTGTATGATGTTTCATAATTTCGAAGGTGTTTTCACGAATACAAGAATATGAAATTTCTTGCATACGACGTTTTATGTTTTAGTCTTTTTTATAGAAAATTGGCAGATGAATACCCGGGCATTGCCAGTTTGGCGGCTAGTAATCAAATAAATACCTCACAAGTGCAAGCAGGACTCTGAGGGTTCAATAAAAACTTAGTTATTTCTGCGCCACCAAAAGTACAGGCATGGGTTTTGGTAATCCTCGTAAATTCCACGCAGCTATGGCTTGGAGATTGTAGTTAAGGGACCGATTGTCACATGGCCTGGCAGGCATAGGCAGCTTTGATATTTAGCAAATAATTCTGCGAAGCAGGTTTACGACACCGTTCCCAGGCGAAAATGTACGATCAGGCGGTATTATACACTAGGGTAAATTAATCAGGGCAGCATAGGGCAATAATGTGCTGTGAAGAACCCATACGTTGCATTACAGCAGCGCCTAGTGACCCGTGTGGAAGGGCTAAAGCGGGCTGATGTAGGCCAACGTTGTAATTATTAAAGAGCATTCCAGTTGTCCTCTCCAGAGGAACTACATCAGAGGCGTGGCGAAAAGATGTGTAAATAAGCGAGTCCAGACGCTAAAAGGGGGAGTCTTGTCACCATTCTGTCCGCGTCTAGAACCGGACAGAATGACGATTGTTGCAGGTCAACCACGACGACCTTCCGGTGACGGATACTGGCGGGCAACGGGCCTTTTGGAACTACCACCAACCAGTCGTGTGAAGTTAGCACCCCTTTTTCGAGAAATATACATTTTTTTCAAAGTTCTCGATAGATATGGCATAGTTCTAGAGTTCTTTGTACAAAATTTCAATAGTTCTGCAGAATTTAGCGAAGAAAACAACAATATTCGAAAAAATTTTCGTATCGAAAACGTTCTTTGGCAATTTCCGCTAAATGTAAATAAGTACAAGAGTTTTGAGCACAGTTCTGAACAGAGCTCCAAGAGTTCTTTCGAAAATCCAAGTAACGTTTTTTTGAGCAGCTAATAGTTTACGAGATAATTGCATTTTAATGAGAAAATCTTTTCACTTACTGTGAAGTTGGCACCCTTTTTTTCAGAGAGATATATTTTTTTCAGAGTTCTTGATAGACATGGCATAGTTCTAGAGTTCTTTGTACAAAATTTCAATAGTTCTGCAGAATTTAGCGACGAAAACAACAATACTCGAAAAAATTTTCGTATCGAAAACGTTCTTTGGCAATTTCCGCAAAATGTAAATAAGTACAAGAGTTCAGAACACAGTTCTGAACAGAGCTCCAAGAGTTCTATCGAAAACCCAAGTAACATTTTTTTGTGCAGCTAATAGTTTACGAGATAATTGCAATTTAAGGAGAAAATCTTTTCACTTACTGCGAAGTTGGCACCCTTTTTTTCACAAATGTCTACTTTTTTCAGATTTGTTGATAGATATGCCATAGTTCTAGAGTTCTTTGTACAAAATTTCAATAGTTCTGCAGAATTTAGGGAAGAAAACAACAATACTCGAAAAAAATTTTCTATCGAAATCATTTTTTGTCAATTTTCGCAAAAATTAAACTTGTACAACAGTTCTGAGGACAGTTCTGAACAGAACTCCAAGAGCTCTATCGAAAATCCTAATAACATTTTTCTATGGCGATAATAGTTTGTGATAAAATGATTTAATGTGGGACACACTTTCTCTACAGAAAATATAAATATATTCGTACAACAGTTCTGATGACAGTTCTGGACACCACGTGAAGAGTTCTATCGAAATTCCTAGTAGAATTTTTTAGTGCAGGTAATAGTTTAAGAGGTAATTGCAACTTAATTAAGAACCCCATAAGAGCTCCTACTGTGAAGCTGGCACCCTTTTTTTAAGAAATATATATTTTTTTCAGAGTTCTTGATAGATAAGCCATTGTTATAGAGTTCTCGGTACAAAATTTCAATAGTTATGCAGAATTTAGCGAAGAAAACAACATTGTATAACAAAGCTGATTCAGGAACCCTTTCCTTTTGATACAATTCTTCCTGTTGCCACAATAAATCACTTGTGCATAGATTCCAACTGTACTGATCATTACAGAAATACAACCATTGACCAGCGGCGCACATTTCTTGCAGCGTTGTACAAAGCATTCGGCTTATCCGCTGTGAAAATACCACACTTAACGCTATTTTAAAATTTACGGTGGATGGCTTCCGTTTATCTACAATGTCAGCATCTATCGAATTATCTTCATGCAAACGTGATGCCTGGATCACTCACTTCCCCTTTTAGGTACGGAGGAAACTAGAGTTCAGTCTTGTGGAAGTCAAAAAAGGAAATGTGGGCAGCCCTTCTTTTACTGATAGCAAACTCTAGAGAAATCTCCACGCTTGTTTTTCTTCATCATGCCAACAAAAGAAAAACTCTCCCTTCATAGCTCTATTATCATTCCAGTACTACTAAACCAGTTGTCCGCTTTCACATTTCGACCTGACTGATATATAGGTTTACACAGTCACAGAACAACATCAAATTGTTTATTGCTCAGTTGCTAAATCTTTCTGGTTGCAACACAGCGTATATTTCCAAATTGTACAGGTAAAATACTTAAGAATCCACACTTAAGAATCCATACTCGTTTGTTTTGATTGATACACATTGGCGAAAACTGTACCTTCAACAGAATCCTTCCAGCTTCTTGCCTACTGTAACATTTTCTCCAAGGGTGTAAGATTTGTGGTAGTTGCGTACAAACACAGTAAATATATCCCGAATAGCTGTTAGCTTGTCTAATTGTCTCCTTTCATCACGAATAGCGCGACTGTAAAATCTAAGGCTCTCCAGAATAAATTTGAAACGTTTAATGTTCGTTTGCGAGGTGAAATTTTTCAATGCCATCACCATCAGTTCCACACAGATCTTCCAGGCTTTATCTGTTACTTTTGTTAACAACAATTAAAAACAAGAGACTGATGAAGGCTTTCAATTCAATATCATCTATTGATTTTACCCCTCTCTCACGCTGAAATGAGGCTTTGATGCTCTCAAAATTCTGATTGGAATACAAAACTACAGTAGACAAATATCGTTATCTATGAGGTAATTACAGCATCACAAATGCTGCTTTGGCTGCACCTATTGGTACAGGTAAATTTCGAATAATATTATGATCTTCGAACAATATGCTTCGAATTTCTTCAACATTATCTAGTACTTCCCACTTAAAATAATAAAATTCCTATAAAATAACGAAACCAGGCGCAGTGTATTAATCTGATATTTGACGTTCAGACAGCGGACACTGACTATTAAACAGTTCAAACAGAATTAAAGTGCAGTTTACACTCTGGATTAGCTTTGTACTACTTACTACGTTGATAAACAAATAAACTAATCGCTGAAATGAAATACGAAAGGGCACAGTGGATAAAAACGAGCAATCGGCTCATATCTCATCAAGAGAGCATTAGCGTCGATACTGAATCATACATACAACAATGAAAGGCACACATGAAGTGTATATTTTTAGAATAAGGAAGAACCAGATGAATTTTATCACGTAAAACAGTAATTGTTTTGAACTCTCATGACATCCAGGACCCACTAACAGCTAAAAATATGCCCAGGACCCTCATGGATGAAAGTTATGTTGCAACATCACCAGCCTCTAGGATACATAAAAACATGTGCTGTGTGTAACGAATAAATTTGAAATTGATGTCGTTAATATTGTTGCAAACATTTGTTCTAGTTAGAAAGGAAGTGTGGAAGTTTGATCAGTTACACTACAGCGAGAGTTAAAAGTCTTTACAATGTATAGAAATGTAAGTATATTTACTGAATATATCGTACAAACGAACTAAGTAGTATGTTTAAATCCTAATTCAATACATGACTGATAGAGGTGTTATAATGTTGAGGGAATGCAGTATTAAAGTTAATAAGAAGTTCGAAATTTGTAAATAAGAACCTCGTTTATTTGGTCCTCAATAATCCGGATTTCCGATTTATCCGGATTCATATTTTGTGTCCCTTGGTATTTTTCTCTTTTTTTTTCTTATAACACGAAGATGTGTAGTCGGTGAGGTACATAGGCTGCTTATCACCAGGCCGGTAATTTAGTCTAGTACTGAGTGATAAGGAACTCGGAGTGTGTGAATGACATTGTTTCTCAAGTATTGTACATTAATATAACGGTGTATTGATGCCCATCAAGTATATTGCATAGTAACCACGCCAACAGCACTCCACCACAGCTCATTGTACCTCTGGTGCGATTCTCGACAGGTGTGACACCATCTGGTTAGTGGCGCGTGTGAATGTATCTGCTCTCTCAGCCATCTGTTTGTTTTGCACTGACGAGCCTTCTCTCCTTGAATCATCTAAGCGTGCACATCCCACGCTTCCACCTACAGTTACTACAGTCAGTCTTAAGAAGGTGTACTGGCATTTGTATAGTGCTGAACATTTAGACTTTTTGTATTTAGTAGAATATACATCCGGTTTTCGATTTTCGGTTTTCCAAAATAAAAGTGAGAATTTACGATCGTACTCATAGCTGTACTTCCAGCAGTACTTCATCTCCTGCGTTCCCAATTTCGTAGAAGTTGTCCTACGAAAATTGCAGAAGAAGCGCTCCTGGACGAAAGGATATTGTGACGATATTCTTTCGTCACAGCCTGGGGTTAGAGACCCGGTCCGGCACACAGTTTTTATCTGCCAGTAAGTTTCACATTGGCGCACACCCACTGCAGAGTGAACAAACAATCTATTTCATAATCTACTGGCACCATAAAAATGTTATGAGGGTTTTTAAAAGAACTCTTTCGGTGCTATCCAGAACTGGCAGCAAAAGGGTTGTGCCAATTTATTATAATGTAGACCAAGTGGATCTCTCGAAAATGCTATTGTCTCATTAACTGTTATCCCCACAAAAAATGTTATTACAGTTGTCGGTAGAACTCTTAGGGTCGTATTAAGAAATGCCGTCAGATCTTTTGTACGAATTTATTACTTTTACATGACAAAGGTGAGTCCCACATTAATTATCTCATATAATGTCATCGTCACAAATAATGTTATTATAGTTTTTGGTAGAACTCTGTGGGTGATATTCAGAACTGTCATCAGAACTATTCTACGAATTTTGCTATATTAGATAAAGTGAGTATCAGATTAAAACAATTATTGTATAAACTATTACCGCCACAAAAATGTTCTTATCATTTTCAAAGCAACTCTTCCGGTGCTATCCAGAACTGCCAACAGAACTGTTATACAAATTTATTTTTTCCAAACTGACAAATAATTTTTTACCATACCAAAATTTTGCCGAGTTAATGTTTTCTTCCCGAAATTCTGTAGAACTATTCGTGTTTTGAGCAGGGAAATCTAGAACTATTGCATATATATCAAGAACTGTGAAAAAAATTTATATTTATCGTAAAAGGGGTTCAAACTTCACGGGAAATGCTCATCAGCATTCCTTAATAATGGCAGTTACTACGTAAACAATTACCTGCACAGAATATGTTACTTGTTTTTTCGATAGAACTCTTACAATGCTATCCAGAGCCTGGCATCAGAGCATACGAACAGACATAATTTTTTTTTTTTTTTGAGTAAGAGTGCCCCACAATTAATCAATTACCACACAAACTATTACAACCACAAAAAATGTTATTATGGTTATAGATAGAAGTCTTGACGAGTTAACCAGAACTGTTCATCAAAACTGTTGAACGAATTTGCTTTTTCTGTGGAGAAAGTGGGTCTAACATCAAAGCAGTTACCGTATAAACTATCATCGCCACAAAAAGATGTTATTAGGATTTTCGATAGAGCTCTTGGTGTTCTGTTCAGAACTGTTGTACGAATTTACTTTTTGCGAAAATTGACAAAGAATGTATTCGATACGAAATATTTTTCGAGTATTGTTGTTCTTTTCGCTAAATTCTGCAGGACTATTCAAATTTTGTACAAATAACTCTAGAACTATTAGATTTCTATCAAGAACTCTGAAAATATATATATATTTCTGAAGAAAAGGATTCCAACTTCACAGTAAGTGAAGAGGTTCCCTAATTAAATTGCAATTATATCGTAACGTGTTAGCTGCACAAAAAATTGTAATTAGGATATTCGATAGAACTATTGGGGTTCTGTTCAGAACTGCCCTCAGAACTGTTGTCCGAATTTACTTTTTGCGAAAATTAATAACGAATGTTTGCTATGCAAATTTTTTTCGAGTATTGTTGTTTTCTTCGTTAAATACTGCAGAAGTATTGCAATTTTGTACAAAGAACTCTAGAACTATGCCATATCTATCAAGAACTCTGAAAAAAATATATATTTCTAAAAAAAAGGGTGCCAACTTCACAGTAAGTGAAAAGATTTTCTCATTAAAATGCAATTATCTCGTAAACTATTAGCTGCACAAAAAAATGTTACTTGGGTTTTCGATAGAACTCTTGGAGTTCTGTTCAGAACTGTGCTCAGAAGTGTTGTACTTATTTACAATTTGCGAAAATTGAAGAATGTTTTCGATACGAAAATTTTTTCGAATATTGCTTTCGTCGCTAAATTCTGCAGAACTATTGAAATTTTGTACAAAGAACTCTAGAACTATGGCATATCTATCAAGAAATCTGAAAAAAGTATACATTTGTGAAAAAAAGGGTGCCAACTTCACAGTAAGTGAAAAGATTTTCTCCTTAAATTGCAATTATCTCGTAAACTATTAGCTGCACAAAAAAATGTTACTTGGCTTTTCGATAGAACTCTTGGAGTTCTGTTCAGAACTGTGCTCAGAACTGTTGTACTTACTTACAGTTTGCGAAAATTGACGAAGAATGTTTTCGATACGAAAATATTTTCGAATATTGTTTTCGTCGCTAAATTCTGCAGAACTATTGAAATTTTGTACAAAGAACTCTAGAACTATGGCATATCTATCAAGAAATCTGAAAAAAGTATACATTTCTGAAAAAAAGGGTGCCAGCTTCACAGTAGGAGCTCTTATGGAATTCTTAATTAAGTTGCAATTACCTCTTAAACTATTACCTGCACAAAAAAATTTCACTAGGATTTTCGATAGAACTCTTCACGTGGTGTCCAGAACTGTCATCAGAACTGTTGTACGAATATATTTATACTTTCCGTAAAGAAAGTGTGTCCCATATTAAATCAATTTATCTCAAACCATTATCGCCATAAAAAATGTTGTTGGGGTTTTCGATAGAGCTCTTGGGGTTCTGTTCAGAACTGTCCTCAGAACTGTTGTACAAGTTTAATTTTTACGAAAATTGACAAAAAATGTTTTCGATACGAAAAGTTTTTCGAATTTTGTTGTTTTCTTCGCTAAATTCTGCAGAACTATTGAAATTTTGTACAAAGAACTCTAGAACTATGCCATATCTATCAAGAACTCTGAAAAAAATATATATTTCTAAAAAAAAAGGGTGCCAACTTCACAGTAAGTGAAAAGATTTTCTCATTAAAATGCAATTATCTCGTAAACTATTAGCTGCACAAAAAAATGTTACTTGGATTTTCGAAAGAACTCTTGGAGCTCTGTTCAGAACTGTGCTCAGAACTCTTGTACTTATTTACATTTTGCAGAATTTGCCAAAGAACGTTTTCGATACGAAAATTTTTTCGAATTTTGTTGTTTTCTTCGCTAAATTCTGCAGAACTATTGAAATTTTATAAAAAGAACTCTAGAACTATGCCATATCTATCAAGAACTCTGAAAAAAATATATATTTCTGAAAAAAGGGTGCCAACTTCACAGTAAGTGAAAAGATTTTCTCCTTAAATTGCAATTATCTCGTAAACTATTAGCTGCACAAAAAAAAATGTTACTTGGATTTTCGAAAGAACTCTTGGAGCTCTGTTCAGAACTGTGCTCAGAACTCTTGTACTTATTTACATATTGCGGAAATTGTCAAAGAATGTTTTCGATACGAAAATTTTTTCGAATATTGTTGTTTTCTTCGCTAAATTCTGCAGAACTATTGAAATTTTGTACAAAGAACTCTAGAACTATGCCATATCTATCAAGAACTCTGAAAAAAATGTATATTTCTCGATAAAGGGGTGCTAACTTCACACGACTCCACCAACCTCTGCTGCACGGATGCACCATTGCTGAGGCGGGGCGGACTTTGGAGCTACACCGGCGCGAGGAGTGAAAGGGCTACTAGCCGACTGTGTCTGGGCGACAAAGTCCAGTAGACTGCTAGCTGCCATCCGCAGGAATGGGACCAGGGCGCAAATCTGGCTTCCCGGGTGCAGAGCTACCTGCGACCACTGACCGAGCTGCCTTTAAGCGCATAGCCAGAGGTGCTAAGGAACACTAAAACGACAGTAGTCGGCTGTTCCCCTTCAGCGCTCTGTATTATGTCCCCGAGTTTCGTTTGAAGAGGCACCCAGCTGTATCCTGGGCTACTGGCGCAGCCAGCATGAGCGGCGGCCACTGGACGCTGATGCAGCAGATTCTGGTATTGGCATTGGCCCTTACCAGCGCACGCACGCAACATGGTGCCATCACCTGATTCCGCAGAAGGCCCACCATATACGTTCGATGCAATGAAACCAATGAAATACTTGCTGAGGTTCTCTGCACACTTCGGCATGAGTTACTCCTTTCTCCCAAACCATATTTCTCGTCGGTCGTACAGTGACTGCTCAGTGATCAAATCTCGGTGTGGTTGAGAGTTTGTGGTTTACTTTGTAGAGAAGCGTGCGTGCTTGCTATCCACCTCCGCCATCGATATCAGACTTTCCACTACTTTGCAGCAAGAATGGTATAAGGTTCCCTCTAAAACCTTGGTTTCTGGTATTTAATATTTTATCCATTTTCAGCAACTGTAGTCGTGTGTAATGAAATAATAAGCCACGATTTACATAAAAGAAATTTCATATCTTTACCGGTTTTGGGCATTTGCCGAGCGGTCTGAGGCGCCTTGTCACTGTTCGTACTGCTCCCCCCATTGGAGGTTCGAGTCTGCCCTCGGGCATGGGCGTGTGTTTTCTCCTTAGTGTAAGTTAGTTTAAGTTGGGTTAAGTAGTGTGTGAACTTAGGGACCGACGACCTCAGCAGTTTGGTCCCGTAAGTCTCTACCACAAATTTGCCAAATTTTTTGGGCATTTAGTGGCCTTCTTCAGAAGAGTATTTGTCCATTCCGAGAGGACTGGGAGGTGTTTTTAATGCTAACGGTTTTCCCACACCGTATAGTACACGTAATGTGTTGTTGCTGTTTCGATACTTTTGTCCACCCACTGTATTATAACTCTGTTAAATTACGTGTAATATCCCGTTGTTCACTTTAGCAAATGTTGTAGTTAACTGCGCCTGAAGCAACGTCTGTTGAGCAACTGACCGCCCAGATGAACCAAGGGTCTACCAACAGTGTCGCATGAACAATCATTCAGCGAACGTTGCTGCGTATTGGCCTCTGCAGTGATCGCCCGTTCATGCACCCATGGCGACTGCTGTTCATCATCGACAAAGGTGGATGATGAACCACATTTTGTGATCCATTGGACAGATGGCAGTAGGCGTGTAGGGCATGAAACGTCTTAAGAGAACATGGAGGGGGTGTTATTGACTCTTATGATAATTTGAAGACATTGAAATTAACGAAGCAGATCATGTTTACACACAATACATGCAACTCCATAGACCTCAGTAGCCCTGCATGTCAGATAATAAGAATGTACCCAGTCCCCAGAAGAAAAGTTACACTTCACCAAGCTCTCCCTCTGAATCTCATTGTGGAAGTTCCCACCAGATATAACTTAACCACCACGTGAGCCCTCACTCCAGAGATACATGTGTGTCAGGGCGCTAATGGTCACATTGTCACAAACATGGATACGAAGAAACTCAATTGGTACATGGCAAAAAGTGAGGGATGATGAAAGCCATGTGACACATATCTGCCAATTGGAACTAATGTAGCACTCTGCCGAGTCGGTGTTATTAGCACGCCAGCAGAGTCAGACTGTCAGTGAATCCCTACAGCTACGACAGCTCCAGTCTAGTAGACACTCACCATAGCCTTCAGTAGAAAGTTGTATCTTGTTGAGGGTAACGCCACTTTGTAATTGTGTAGAGTAGTATTTTGGTTATTATTTCTTTTCATTGTCTTGAACTCTTATCTTGCTTTTGCCACCACAAGAATTGGTGTGCTTTTTGTTGTTCCTGCGTGTGGAAATTAGTGCACGCCAAGAAAGTGTTTTAGTTAAATTAAGTGTGTTCGCGCTTGATCATTAGTTCTTTTCTTCCGACCACAGGACAGCACAGGAATATTATAATGTGAGCGAGATCGCCTGGGACAGAATACTCGGTTCCAAGGAATGTGGAATTTTCATACCATAGCAGGACATGCTGGTACAACAGTCATGATTGTTTGGATTCAGTGTGTAGGAAATGGGTCAATAAGTGTATACCGGACAACAGAAATTTATCAAGACACAGAATATTTTCCATCTGTCTTTACGACCGTAGTGGATTACACAGCCTCGATGAGCACGACACAGGAGAACAGTAAATAATGTAGACCTGTTTGCGTCCATGTTTCGAAGCTGTTTAGTTAGGGCTTGATTACTGACAAATTCTGCGGCACTGCCTTAATTTTTCTAGGAAATAAAAAGAAAACCTCAGACTGCAGATAGCACGTGTTCAATTATGTGTACTGACTGATGAAGTATGTTGACGTTAGGTATGGCAATATCATTAGCGTGGTACACACTGTGATGAACCCAAACGTTATGACCACCTGCTTAACAGCTTGTTGGTCTAGCTTTGGAAAGGAAAACAGCTGCAGTTCTGTCTGGTACGGATTCGGCAACCACTTGACAGACTTCTGGAGGTATGCACCAAGAGAAGTCTACACAAAAGTCACGCAGGTCCTGTAAATTTCGATCCAGAGTCTGGTGGACGCGAAGCTGGGGCCCCATTGTGTAACAGATGTCTTCCACCGGGCTCTGATTACGCGAACTTCGTAGCCAAGACTTTGATATGTTTTCACTAACGTCCTTCTTGAACGGCTGTATCTCGTTTCTGGCTTTGTAACTTAGGCAGCTATACTGCTGGAAGATGGCAATGCTATCGGAAATACATCAAACATGAAAGGATGCAGGTTGAGCCGTGATAGGGAAACAAGGGGGAAACAAATGGTAGCAACAATTTTTTTTTCTTAACGGGGTGGCTTTATTGGAGTGAACAGTAGACAATGAAATTTAAATAACAACTCTCCAGAAATATGGCTTCACAGGTAAAATTCATGCCAGTTAATTTTTTTTAAATAAAAACTTTCAACAAATATCCCTTAATGCCTTTAGTAAAACAATAAGTGATAGGCCCAACGAGAAAGTGCAATCCACCCCAACATTTGCATAGATCATAGACACAAGTTGCACAATTTAACCCCAAGGCTTTTCCACGATAAAATTGTCCCAAAACGTAAAAGATAAATTATTACACTAAAATGCTGCATCAGTTATCAACATAAAAATTCACAAGGAGCCCAAGGCTAGATTTTAACATTTCTGACATCGCAGGAGTAGGTAAGATAAAATAACTCAGTTAACAAAACTCAAATACAAGTTAAAATTTAACACACACGGCGACAACCGCCAGCTTACAACAGTTCAAAACATTATTCAATCTCATAGATGCGCAGGTATAATTACCAAAGGAAGTGTGCGAACCAACTTGAAGCAACTATAACATGGCATAGAGCAAAGTACAGATTCGGCAGTCTATGCAATCGGCAAGAAACGGTAAACAAGTCAGGAAACGATCACCGTCGCCCACATACACATTCGCGCACGGTCACAGAGGAGCCAACCTTAAGCCAGAGAGATAGGACAGGCAGGGTGCAAAAAAAGAAAACAATTCGACACGGGGCGCCCTGAACCACTGGACGGGAACTAGCAAAATTCACTCACCTAAAACTTTTCGTACGACTCCCGGGAGAGGAAACGGGATATCGTACTGGCACAGGCCACCAAAAACCTCAGACAAACACACACAATCCCATGAATTCCAAAACATAATTTAATCAATTATCCGCCTAAACCCCGGAACTTGGCACAAGCGAAATTACAGGCCACAGGTTCCAAAGGCACTCTGCAGAAGAGCAAGGAGGGAAAAGATTAAACGAAGTTCTGCAACGGCACAATAAAACGCCAAGAAAAGCACACTAAGTAAGGTACATCACCCCACAGAATGCCGAAAAACACGAACACTGGGGTTTGCCCACGATTCCGACACAATCATAACAACAAAGATAATCATCTTTTTAGGCATAGCACGCTGAAACACACAACAGCACCAAACTTCCGAGGACGGAAAAGTACTCCCCTGTAAACTATATCCGGGAGCAGCACAGCCACAACCTCCTGCGAAGGCGCGGTCCAGGGAAATCGCCGCGAGAAGGATGATCCAGCTCGAGTATCGCCACCCAGACGTCAGCAAGGCGCAGTCAGACAGGGCAGGAAAGCTGGTAATCAGCCGAAGACTCCAATCACCGACCCGGGGAGCAGCAAGTAACACCAGCCCCGGCCAGCGACAGTGCGGAGGGACCCACCGTCCGACGCAAAAGGCAATCCTCGCGCTGCACGCGCCCAAACTTCACTGACCGCGCACACGCCACTGGGCAGAGATCGCGCCACCCGCCGCCAGGAGACGCCCCGCAACGGAGAAAGAAACACCACTCGGAGGCCCAACGATCGAGAATCGATCGGGAATATTGCCGCCACGGCACACACGTGATTCGCAGTAATGTTCTACTAGTCTACAGCTGTCAAGCTGCCTTCAGTTACTACCCCGGGTCCCATGGACGCTGATGACAATGTTCCGCTTAGCATGATACAAAGGCCAGTTTCTTCAACGTCCTATATGTCACGACATGGAAACCACAATGAAAGTCAGGCGCAGGTTAGCACAGATGGGTTGCACCGTGTCTCTAATACAACGTAACATCTCACTTTTCTGTACTGAGCGCACAGTGAACACAAAAGTCGTCTAGACAATAGTGTCTCCCACCAAGTTTGAAGCTTTGAATGCAACTGTGATGCGTTTCCTTCTTCATCGCAATTCTCGGCCGCACACTGCAGGGTCAACGAAAAGGCTCCTGCAGCGTTTCTGTTGGAAGTGTTTCATCACCCACCAAACAGCTCAATCTTCACTCTGTCCGATTTTCATCTCTTTCCCCAAACGAACCGCTGGTTATGAGGACAGCGTTTTGGCACAGAATACGAACTGCAGACCACCTTTGGGAATTGGCGGAAACTACTGGCGGATGCCGTCATTGACGAGGGTGTTGGATAGTTGGTACTACGTAACGGCAGGTATGTAAATCAGAGCAGTGGCTGTGACACGTGGTCTTCCAACGCCTTTCAACCTTGTCGATGTAATTTACGCAGGAAGTGAAATCCTATCTTGAAACGAACTGATGTATATTTATTCTGGAACTAATTCTGACAACCACTGTACATTGTAATCAATGGATAACTTTTAAGATATTTCGGATAACGCAATAACAATATCAGCTGAACATTGTTGACAACTCATGTTGCGCGTTACTGTATTACCCCAAAATTTACTACACAACTGATTCCAGTCGTTATAGACCATCTTTTTTTTCTCTATATGACAGATAACCATATTCGATACAATACGTCATCACTAAGACAATCGTAAATACAATAAAGTAGTTAACTCATACAACATATTGAAATCTTCACACTGAAATGGTAATCACACGCGATACAATTCATAACCATCACAAATCGTCACGGCACAAACACACCTCAATCTCTCTCTTTAACTTTCAGGGAAAAAGACATACTGCCTCTCGTATTTCTGTGACTAAGCGCTTGATGAAACTGAATTAACATGTGGTCAGTACAGAACACATCATTAAAAAAGTTATACACGTAGGAAGAGATCCTGCACCGCACAAGAGAGCAGTCACGAAATTTCAAAACACAGGTGATCCTCGACCTTTCCGACTTAATATTACTGACTCAGTGAATACAAAAAAATAACTGCGTTCTCAACGGGGTTTTCGGCCATCGACTTAGCGTCAATTTAGGTCACACAAGCTTCGTAAATTGCGGCAGTTACCTATCAAGCTATAGTGAGGCTACGACCCAAAAAGCGTGCTGCAGTAACGGGCTCATACCACTGCGTGACCACTATGTTGTAACCTACTTTGTTGAGCGTCATTACGGCCAATCTACAATTCCGATAGTACGGAAGATTTAGAGACTGGTTCGGGTGGATTCACGTATCAAATTTTGGAAAGGCAAAACCCAGCCACTTAGGACGACAAGGTACACGATTTTTTCGGATAATGACGAGTACCACCGCAGTCGAAACGTACAATATGTGATCATAAGAATCCGGACACCACAAAAACAAACTTTTACCATATTATGTGCATTGTGCTGACACCTACTGCCAGGTAATCCATATCAGCGACCTCAGTAGTCGCCAGACATCGTGAGACAGCAGAATGGGGCGCTTCGGGGAACTCACGGACTTCGAACTGGTCGGGTGGTTGAGTGTCGCTTGCGTCATACGTCTGTGCGCGAGATTTCCACAGTCCTACACATAACTAGGTCCACTGTTTCCGGTGTGATAGTGAAGTAGAACCGTGAAGGGACCCGTGCAGCATCAATGCGTACTGGCCGACTTCTATTGACTGACAAAGACAGCCGACAGTTGAAGAGGATCGTAATGTGTAATAGGCAGACATCTATCCAGACCATCTCACAGGAATTCCAAATTGCATCAGGATCCACTGCAAGTACTATGACAGTTAGGTAGGAGATGACAAAGCTTGTATTTCATGGTAGAGTGTGAAACGTCCCCTTTGAACAATTATACATGACTGTGCTAAGACTGACAAACAATATTTTGTTAGCGCAACGCAATCTGACTTTCAAAATTCCCTACAAAAGAATGGCCCTGACTAACATTAAACTATACCTTTCACAAATCACTTACCTCACAAAAATCTTCGCTGCTCAAGCTACTGCAATACAGCGAGCGGCACTACTGCCAGCTAAATAAAAGATTCAAACTATGGAAGGCACTAACTACTGATAGGGATAGTTAGCAAATGAAAGATATTAATAGAGAGCAAACAATGTATTTACCTTGATATCATCATATATAAATATAGCAGTTCATGACAAATTTCAAAACTCCGCCATCTCTCTCCCCACATCCACCACTGCTGGCGGCTCACCTCCAACTGCCCAACGCTACGCGCTGTTCACAGCCAGCTGCCTAACACTACAATGGCGAGTATTACAACAATGCAAAGCAGCCACAGACTGCACACAGCACAGCCAGTGATTTTCATACAGAGGTGGCGTTACCATAAAAAAACCTAAACAGCCTACTTACAAGTGGCTGCTCATTAGCCACACACTACGCAGGTAAATGGCAAACGACGCGTCGCTTGGTGTAAGGAGCGTAAAAATTGGACGATTGAACAGTGGGAAAACGTTGTGTGGAGTGACGAATCACGGTACATGATGTGGCGATCCGATGGCGGGGTGTGTGTATGGCGAATGCCCGGTGAACGTCATCTGCCAGCGTGTGTAATGCCATCAATAAAATTCGGAGGCGGTGGTGTTGTAGTGTGGTCGTGTTTTTCACGGAGAGGGCTTGCGCCCCTTGTTGTTTTGCGTGGCACTATCACAGCACAAACCTACTTGATGTTTTAAGCACCTTCTTGCTTCACACTGTTGAAGAGCAATTCGTGGATGTCGATTGCATCTTTCAACACGATCGAGCACGGCCTGTGGCGGAGTGGTTACACGACAATAACATCGTGTAATGGTCTGGCCTGCACAGAGTCCTGACCTGAATCCTATAGTACACCTTTCGGATGTTTTGGATTGCTGACTTCGTGCCAGGCCTCACCGACCGTCATCGATGCCTCTCCTCAGCGCAGCACTCCGTGAAGTATGGGCTGCCATTCCCCAAGAAACCATCCAGCACCTGATAGAACGTATGCCTGCCAGAGAAGAATCTATCATCAAGGCAAAGGGTGGGCCAATAACGTACTGAATTCCACCAATACCGATGGAGGGCGCCACGAACTTGTAAGTCATTTTCAACCAGGTATCCGAACACTTTTGTTCGCATAGTGTACATGTGCGTTTGGCTTGTCATTCAACAACTTGTCGGTCGCAGTTCACAGCTTCGTTTACGAGCATACGCTATAAACAACTTGGTAAGGCATTGTTTAGTGGCTAATTCGAACTTCCTTTAGTTTTATGTTACGACATTTACAGTCACGGGTTGCAGGATGTCCAGATATTTCAGTAGACGAAACTGATCTACAAATATGCTCAGTTTTATGTCATCGCCGAATGATTGAAAATAATAGTAGCCAAAGTATTTGAAAATGCTGGCAATATGCGAGTTAAGAACTGAAGTTAGCTCGGTTCGCAATCGTGATGTACAACATGTGAGGGGAAAATGCAACGACTGGCAGGAGAAAAAAGAGAGTGGAATGTCTGTCTTTTTCGTGCCCGTGCGAGAGTAAGATTTTTTATGCCCAATTATACTGTGGTGCGAGTAAGAGCCAGTAAAAAGTAGGTAAAAAGGAGGTAGACACACACACACACACACACACACACACACACACACAGTGAGTTCCGGAAGGGCTGCTTCCGAGGACATGCCATCAGCGTGCACTCATACGACCGTTGCGCCCGCCTGTACGAGATGACTGGCACATACGATGTTTTAATATGCATGAGAAACTTGCCATACGACAAATTAATGCTTGCTTTGATATATATTTCATGCGGTGTTAATTCCGGCTACAGCCGTGAAAACGAAGAACGCTGTCTGCTCTTATGCACATTACAAATTTGCGCACTCGTCCTTTCTTTAGAGCCCGTGCGCCGGCGTTTTACGAGCGCGAGTAAAATTTGCTTCAATCCCTTCAGCGGGCGGCTAATGGGACGAAGCGTGCCTGTGCGGGTGTCGCCGGCGTGTGAAGCGAGCTCCAGTCTGTTCACCTCTACTTGTTTTCTAGATGGAGTAATTTAATTTTGTCGAGTAATACCTGCAATACTATCTATAGACTTCATGGAAGTGTAATATTACCAGATCAAGTCCAGATTAGTTTTGAGCTACACAGGAACTTGTTCAAATGGTTCAAATGGCTCTGAGCACTATGGAACTCAACTGCTGTGGTCATAAGTCCCCTAGAACTTAGAACTACTTAAACCTAACTAACCTAAGGACATCACACACATCCATGCCCGAGGCAGGATTCGAACCTGCGACCGTAGCTGTCGTGCGGTTCCAGACTGTAGCGCCTTTAACCGCTCGGCCACTCCGGCCGGCTACACAGGAACTAAGCCTAGTCGTGTAAGAAGGACGTTCAAATGCGAAGTGGTACGTGCAGAACATGGCGACTGCCATAACACGATTTCCCAGAAACTTCGCTCAGCGAAAGAGGGGTCAAAATAAGTGAAGACGTGTCTCGGCTTATCCGTGGATACTCTGAGGAAACGACGGTCATGGTTTTCGACGTACGCTATATGCATTTTAGATCGTGGTAATTTTCTACTGAAGCGGTGCCACACTTTCTGGCGTCGCGACCCTGTTTTGAAACCTGTGTTCGAATCCCTATTTTTTTTCAGTTTATCTACAGTTGTCCGTCGAAGAACACTACGCGAATGTTTTCCATTGTATGTAAAAATTAAGTTTTCCATATTTATGTACTAACTGTCTGTCTGCATAATGAATGTAAAGAAATAAAAGAATGAGAAAATTGTTTCGAATTATTTCCGGTTAAATTCTAGTAGTGTATTTTGAGTCTTAATCAATTAAAAATGCAAGTTCTCGAGAAAAAAAAAGAAAAAAAAGTTGCGCATAGTTTGCCACAAAATTACGTCCAATGTTAACGATGTTTCTTTCCCAAGTGAGCTTAATGCGAAGAAATATCCCTGTAGCAAATCTGCCTTCGCGTCATATTCGAGGTGTTCGAAATTGCAACGCTTCTATTGTCTCTACAATCGCTGTCATCCAAGAGAATGCATCAAATATTCCTCAAGCATAAAAATAAGAATAAATTTTAAGAATTGATTTAAGAATAAAATACAAAAGTATTACACTTTAAAGAGATTGTAACCTCTGGAAACACCATAGACAGATACATTATGTGATCAAACGTATCCGAACACCTGGCCGAAAATGACTTACAAGTTCGTGGCGCCCTCCATCGGTAATGCTGGAACTGAATAAGGTGTTGGCCCACCATTAGCCTTGATGATAGATTCTACTCTGGCAGGCGTACATTTTATCGGGTGCTGGAAGGTTTCTTGGGGAATGGCAGCCCATTCTTCATGTAGTGCTGCGCTGAGGAGAGGTATCAATGACTGTCGGTGAGGCCTGGCACGAAATCAGCTATCCAAAACATCCCAAAGGTGTACTATAGGCTCCAGGTCAGGTCTCTGGGCAGGCCAGTCCATTACACGATGTTAATGTCGTGTAACCACTCCGCCACAGGCCGTGCATTATGAACTGGTGCTCGATCTGTGCTGAAAGATGCAATCGCCATCTCCGAATTGCTCTTAAACAGTGGGAAGCAAGAAGGTGCTTAAAACATCAATTTAGGCGTGTGCTGAGATAGTGTCACGCAAAACAACAAGGGGTGCAAGCCCCCTACATCAAAAACACGACCACGCCCTAACACCACCGCCTCCGAATTTTACTGTTGGCACTACACACGCTAGCAGATGACATTCACCGGGCATTCGCCATATACACACCGCGTCATCGGATCACCTCATTGTGTACTGTGATTCGTCACTCCACACAACGTTTTTACACCATTCAATAGTCCGATAATTACGCTCCGTACATGAAGCAAGGCGTCGTTTGGCATTTACAGGCGTGATGTGTGGCTTATAAGCAGCTACTCGACCATGAAATCCAAGTTATCTCATCTCCCGCCTAACTGCCACAGTATTTGCAGTGGATCCTGATGCTGTTTGGAATTCTTGTGTGATGGTCTGGGTAGATGTCTGCCTATTGCACATTACGACCCTCTTCAACTGTCGGCGGTCTCTGTCGGTCAACAGACGAGGTCGGCTTGTACGCTTTTGTGCTGTACGTGTCCGTTCACGTTTCCACATCAGTATCACATCGGAAGCAGTGGACCTAGGGATGTTAAGGAGTGTGGGAATCTCGCGTACAGACACCCCATCACCTGACCACGTTCGAAGTCCTTGAGTTCCGCGGAGCATCCCATTCTGCTCTCTCACGATTTCAAATGTCTGCTGAGGTTGTCGGTATGGAGTACGTGCGGTAGGTGGTGGCACAATGCACCTGATATGAGAAACGTATGTTTTTGGGTGTGTCCGGATATAAGAATGTATGATACTTACAGCGAAACTCATCTCTAATTTTAAAGTTAAGGTAACGTTCTTGTATTCACCAACTTGATATGAAACATTTGTGTAGTATCCATCCACGAACGTGGGTAGGTAAATGAAATAAAATAATATAAAATTAAGAAGAACTGGGTTTCTGACACGAGACGCGAGCGTATGAAGCCACGACGCTGCCCATTGTGCCACCACTTCAACCTCAAGCGTGCTAACAGACCTAAACAGTTCGGGGAAAACTTCGGCCGCCGTTTTCTCAGAAACGGTCGACTATCTACGGATAAGACGAGACACGCAATCTCTTTTTTTTGATACCTCTTCCACTGAGCGAAGTTTCTGGGAAATTCAGCGGCGGCTCTTCTCGTGTTCTCTTCGTCATTCACAGGCGCTGCCGACGGGCGCTGTTGTTACTGTTAAGTAGATGACGAAGAAAAAAAGAAGGATCTCGGTAAAAAAAGACGACAGAACACGCTTTCATGATGTTGAGACATTAAAAAAAGACTTTTTTAAAAATACCGCATATGGGATAACACGTAGCGTTAGTGAAATTTCATTATCTTTCCAAAATAGGAAAGCAAGCCTGAAACATTTCTATTCGATGTGTTCTATGGACGAAGCGACGAAGCAAATTAACACCAACAACAATACCTTAGGTACACGTGCCGACGTCACACACTGAAGATGAACAGGTGCAAGAAGTATTTGTTAACAGTTAGATATTTCAGTATGTAAAGCGATTGGAGAACCTTATAACCATCAGTAATAGGAACGCTGCTGCAGGAAAATGAACAGCAGACAGAGTTAAGTGTGAGTCCAGTCTAGGCAGTTCAAAACGAAAGGAGAAAGACTAACTATGTTTTGCAATAAATTTCAGCTACGAATAGGGAATACACTGTTCAAAAACAACAAGAACAGGAGGTACACTTGGAAAACACCTTAAGACATGTGAAGATTCCAGCCGGATTACATTGTAGTCACAGGTTCCGAAATCAGAAATGGGATTGCAAGGCATACCCAATAACAGGTTTAGATTTACATCACAATTCAGTAATGATGAAAAGTAAACTGAAGTTTAGGAAAATCATCCGGAAGAATCAGCGCAGAAGAAAATGGGGTACCAAAGTACCGAGGAAGTATGACGTGCGTCTCAAGCTCTCTAAGGCAGCAACTATGGCGATAATGAATGCCACAATAGACAGTGCAGTTGCTGAGCAATCTCTAAAAAGGGAACGAAAGAAGTTAGACGCATATTTATACAACTCAGCTTCGAAGAAAACTTGGGTAAAGAAGAAATATTTCAATAGATCAACGGAAGAAAGAAGTACAAAATGTTGAGGAAAGGTGAAACTGAAACTTCCCCTTTGAACAATTATACAAGACTGTGCTTAAACTGACACACAATATTCTTTAGCGCAACGCAATCTGACTTTCAATAATCCCTACAAAAGAATGGCCCTGACTAACATTAACCTATACCTTTCACAAATCACTTACCTCACAAAAATCTTCGTTACTCGAACTACTGCAATACAGCGAGCGCCAATACTGCCAGCTAAATAAAAGATTCAAACTACGGAAGGCACTAACTACTGATAGGCATAGTTAGCAAATGAAAGATTTTAATAGAGAACAAACAATGTATTTACCTTAATAGTCATAATATATGTAGCAGTTCACGACATCCAGTCTTACAAATTTCACAACTCCGCCATCTCTCTCCCCACATCGACCACTGCTGGCGGCTCACCTCCAACTGCGCAACGCTACGCGCTGTTAACATCCAGCTGCCCAACACTACTATGGCAGACAACAATGCAAACTAGCCACAGACTGCACACAGCGCAGTCAGTGATTTTTCATACAGAGCGCTACATGGCGTTACCAATAAGAAAACTTAAACAGCCTACTTACAAAAACATACAGCAGTATAAGTCAATTAAGAAGAAACACGTGGAAAGTGTAGGGAAACAAAGGCGAAATGGCTGCTAAAAAAAAAAAAAAAAAGCAAAAAAAAGCGAAACAATCGAAAAAGAAATGATCGCCGAAAGGAGTGATTATGGGCTTACAAAAGTCAAAACAATGTTCGACAAATATGAAAGAAAGAATTCAACCTGAAGAACTTAAGATCAACTACGTTTGCAGTGCAGGAAACAGTGGGAGTGGAAAGAGGCATAAATCCTTAATAATATTTAAATATATTTATTAACCTGCGTCAACAAGTGCAAGCTCATACACGAATACACGAGATGACATGAGGAAGGTATTCAGTACTCAGTTCACCAAAATGCAAAACTAAAATAGTGTATCTCATTGGATTTCATGAACTTCATAACAAAGGGAGCAAGAAATATTATGCTAACGTTAATATTAAAGAAGTAAAAAGAGAAAAAAACACACACACGGAATCAGTCTTAGCCCAGAATACAAAAACCTAAAACGTACCCAACCAAAGCCAATAGCCTAGCTAATGCTAAACAAGCCTTCATGAAGAGAGTGAAAATTAACGATTGAATACAGTAAAGTGCCCTCTGCTAGCCACAATAAATGAGAATAACAGAACTGTGAATGCCAGCAACAAGAAGATAATAAAATCTAACTGAACACAACAACAATACAGTAATACTTTATAAATTAAATACACTAGGGCTTATAACTGCCTCACAGTAATTGAAAACTGCAACATCTTGACCAGCATGGACATAGTCGGCTTCAGTACGAGACTTCACTAATCACAAATAGCACAATTTCTTTATACCTTCCTGGTCAAAAACACGGTACAGCAATCAAAAGGAGACTTCTGGCCGTGCTGTGTTCTCTGGAACCACGAAAACGAGCACCGTGTGCTGCTGCAGACTGGAATGATGACTGGTGCTGACAGAAATCCATTGCTAAACCCGAATGCAAGAGCACCAGGTTGCCTCGTTGCTTTTCTCTATGACAGAAATAAACGAAAATTCGGCACACGATCCGCGTTCTGGCATGAATGCCACAGCTCTTGTGCCTGGATGCACACACGCCCCCTTCCCCCCCCCCCCCCTCTATCACGGCATAATGTCTGAGTACAAGGAGAAGGACGTTTGGGAAACAGTGAATACGCCACATTTGAATCACAATGCAGTCGCAGTACATATGATTTGGTTTTATAATTCACACTTCTCAGCAACATAGATCTCATTTACTCATTCTGGCACGCTGAAGCCATAATACTCTGATCAGCTAGAAAATTATGACCATCTACCTAACAGCGGATATGTACACTTCAGGCAGGGTTAACGGCAGTGACGGGTCATGGCATGGAAGCAATGAGGCCACGGTAGGTTGCTGCAGGGAGCTGGTACAGCATCTGCACACATGAGTCTCCTTATTCCAGTAAATTCTGGGGAGGGAGAAGAGGAGGGGGGGGGGGAGGCGATTAGCTCAGACGCCACGATCAATAACACTCCAGATGGGTTCGATTGGGTTAAAATCTGGCGAGTCTTCGAACCAGTCCATCACAGCCCTGGCATTGTGACGTGGCGCATTATCTTGCTGAACAGGTCTCCCGACGGTAATGAAGGGGTGTATGTGGCCTGTAATCAGAGTCCTATAGTCCTTGGCTGCCATGGTGCCTTGCACGAGCTCCACTGGACCCATGGATGCCCAGGTGAATGTTCCACAGAGCATAATGGAGCCGACGCCAGCTTGTCTCCGTCCTGCAGTACAAGTGTCGAGAAACTGCTTACCTGGGAAACGACAGACTCTCAGCTTACCATCGGCATGATGAAGAAGGTGTCAAGATTCATCAGTCCCTGAAACGCTGTGCTACTGCGCCAACGTCCAGTCCGGCGGTCAGGTGGCCATTTCAGTCGTAGTTCCGACGTCGTAGTGTTAACATTGACACACGCATGGGTTGGGAGTCGTTGTGTTCAGACACACTTGCGCTCTGTCAGTCATTAATGTCTGATGTTAGCTCACCACAGTTCGCTACCTATTCTGTGCTGCCATTTTGCCCAGCCTACGACGTCCAACATCTGTAATGAGGTGTGGCTGCCCAACCCCTCGACGTCTGGACGTGGTTTCGCGTTGGTTTCGCCACGTGTTGAAGACGTTCACCACAGCACTCCTCGAACACCCGACAAGTGCACTTGCGTGTCGAGCCTCTGGGCCAATGCAACGTGCTCTCGGTCAGACTCAGATAAACCGCGTGCCTTCCTCATTCTGTGACGCTACAACGCAGTCCTTGCTATGAATTTTTTTCGCTTACTTAACACATGAAACTTTGTATACGATGTATTGTCTAGTGTAAATATGTATTGTAAATACTATGTTTAAACTATTTCATATTTAACACAGGCAAATTAGGGCATATATAGTTAACGTTGAGGTCAGAGAGATTGTTTTGTCGTGCCGCTGGGCGCGGGAGCGCGCACGCGGGCTGTAGTAGCAGTGACGCCGTGCTCGGAGTAAGACGTACAGTCGAGTGCTGCTATTCCTAGCTGTGTTACATGTAACGGCTAGTGTGTGGGTCTAAGTACGACGGGAAAGTAATGGCCGGCATATCTGGAAGCATGGCCGGGCACGTTATTATGGGTTAATGGGCATAGTGCTGAAGAAACGAGGGCTTAAATGTGAAGCGCACTGTGGGCCGAAGTCGCAACAGTAAAAGCTCGCTGCCACATTGTGTCGCCGCCGTGGACTTCCGTCGATCCACCGACAACGAGGGAAGTAAGATCTACGTAATTTGCGTAGGATAAAATTGTAGAAGGCTTGCCAGTGACTGTGCTTTTCTCTGAAGTTGAACAATTAATAACAAGCACTTTATAATCGAAGTGTTGCAGTTACATTCCACCCGACAATAGCACCAAGTAGGTTCCTTCCGATCCTTACCTTATTGAACCGAGTGTGTCACGCCATTATCAGGAGAAAATACGTTAATTATTAAATTATTTGCATAGACGGTGAAGAGTAAATTTCAGACTGTTTTGAACGATTGATTATCGTAGTTAATTGTTGCACTTAATAAGCTTACGCAACCGTAGTAACTTAATAATAGACTGAAGTAATAAATTTGATTATTAAGATTTATTTCAATGCATATTCAGCTGAAGTTAGTTCAAGGATATTTCATGAAACTATAAAGCTTATTCCACCTGACAATAGCCCAATTAATGAATTATTATCATTCAAAACATAGTTAATCAATTATTGGTAATATATTTCATTATCAGTAGGTTAAACTGTGCAAAGTACGTAATTTTAAATACAGAATGACAGTCCATTATTCAAAATCTCGATAGATAATTATCTGTGTTGTCAGCATTGTACTTAGCTGGCAAATTATGAACAAAATAATTATCAAAATACTTATTGAAAGTTAACCATTATGTTTAAGTGTAGTTAGATTGTTATGACATTATTTTATATGACTACTGAGCCTGACACAGCACTTACGTAAAAGTTCCCGTTCCACCTCCTGCGCTACAAACAGGTAAACTTTATTTTTGACATAATTATTCACGTACTTAACATTACTGTCGTTCATCAGTTGAGCTGGCGACCGTTTTTATAACTGCTTTTACAACTTAATAATTTCTTTCAGCAAAATTTCCACTGGCAAAATTTATTTCCAAATTATTTCCATTATTTCATTTACCGATCGTTATTGAATGAAATTACTCATTCAATAACGATCGAGTTATGTCTCCTGTTTCCCGCGGAATAATCATTTACTTCTGATTCGGATGTCTTATCCCTACACGGGTTAAAATTCATAATTCACGGTCATTGTTAACTTGTAATTTCGCAAATCCGGGGAAGCAGGGAATTGTTATAATTCTACCCGCGGATAGCACGCTCACTGATACTACATGCGCCGTGCGTGGGTCTGACTAATTCATTCCTCACCAGGTGACGCTGCTATCGCCTGGACGGATTTGTATCGATAGTAGATCGGTTGTCATAATGTTCTGGCTGATCAGCGTATAATTTTTATCAGGTATGCAGATAGACACAGACAGTATTACCAATTATTGCACTAGCATTGCCAAGTAATGTGACTTATTCAGATTCATAAGCAAAAAAACCTCTATCAAGTTTGCAGCCTCATTGTGGAGATGCGTAAATTCTTCTTGAGGGAAACAACGTAGACCTCCTGGTAAGTATTAACAGAAAATAATTCATTTTTCAAACAGGTATTATTGTCGAGGTCCATCAGTTCCGTCTGCACATGCACAACAGAGCTTTCAACTGAAACAGATGATGGTCTCGAAAAACCTGGAAAACTGATTTAAATGATTTAAAATTGGCAATGTCCTCAAACGTATGGAAAATAATTTTTTTAAATCATTCAAGGCTGCAGTAAACTTTTCAACCTCTCGTTTTCTTCAGCACCAGTGAGCTTACGGAAATGGAAGCCAGTTTCGTCGGAATTTGTCGCTTCCACGTGCGATATCCTCTGTAAATGCATCTCCATAAAATCATAAATATCTCTCACCTTCCAATGTCTTACTGTGGGCAGTGTTCAGTCGAGACCACCCAAAACGTAAGATCTGCAATCCATTTCGCATGTTTTAATTTTCGCTCCTGCTCTCCTCTCGTTCCTTTCATGAATTCAACAGTAGCAGCATTTGAATCTAAAAAAACGTTACAGGTATGCCCCTTGACGAAATCAAGGTACTTTGCTGTAATGTATTATGTTTCCATACTCGTTGCGCATACTCACCAAAAACTGTTGGAAATGACAGTAGAATAACGCGTGCGGCGTCACAAAATTTGGTATTTTTACCACAAAATTCCTGTTGCCTGCAAATTTAGCACAAAGAGTTCTTCGATGTACAGAACAACGGCTCAAGTTTGTCGACAGCTGTAATTTTTTGCTTTTTCATCGTCAACTAGATTTTCAAAACTGTTTCTGCATGGGGTTGGAATGTTGTTCCTTAGCAAATCTGTGGTACCTGCCGAGACGGGCTGCACCCTGTCTCACATGTGGCCCACACATCAAGCTCACTTGCAGTATGACGTGTCGTGCCTGACTCTGCTCTGCAATTTACTTCGCATTTGTCCAGCCGGCTGCTCTTTGTGGAAGTTTCTAACCGTGTTCTCTTTTACCTGGCCTCATTGATACTCCTGTCTGTGCTGTCCTCTAATGACAATGACAAAACAGGCCACCCCATCCTGTATAAACCGGACCACTGTTACAAATTTCACAAACAATTTTACATTCTGGGCAACCGCAGCTGTTGAAAAGCATGATATTAGGCAGACTAGTAACGACTTGCATGCCTACGATCCTTTAAATTGGTTGCACCTGATGATGCGCCTGTAAGCCGTGAAACCGGTTGAGTTTTAACAGACAACAATTTTGCCAGCTGTAAGCGGAGTTCTTTCTGACACCATGTTACAAAATTGCTAAATCATGGCACATACTGTTAAACACAGAGGACAAAAGAGACAGATGGAAAGAGTATACTTAGAGCCTATACGAGGTGGAGGAACCGTCTGGTGACATGACAGAAGAAGAAATGGGAATCAGCACAGAAGACTGGTCTACAGCGAGCCACATTATCAGGAATTCATGGAAGAGCTAGGCCCCAGGTTATGACAACACTCATTATTTGCCAACTGATTCACATATGTTAAATATTTTCTTAAAAAAACAATAGTAAAACACAACGACAACAAAGTGATACCAGGCTAACACACTGGTTTTGAATTACAGATCCAAGATATAACAACGATAGCAACATTTTGATGCCAGACTAACACAATGCTTTTGAATTACAAATACAAGGTTTAACATAGTCTTTTAAGAGACTTGACGGATTTAAAGCAAAATGTTGAAGGTCAAATGTAACAACGACTAGCGCAAATTTAGTACAGATAAAATATTGGAAAGCGGCAAGAGAAACACAGGAAAGAAGAGAAAGAAAGACAGACAGTAAGTAGAGTAATGTATTAGAAAATAATAACAAAAGAGAACACCACTCTGTTAGGATGGAAGAAGAGCAGTCAGGAAAAATCCAACAACGCAAAGTCCAGGATGGTACAATATTACTGGTCTCTAAAAAAATAGTGCAGTATTATATTTATCGCTTTTTCTGGTGGCAATGCTTCCGAAATGCTAAAATGGAGCTTAGAAAATTTTTACTTGTTGCTGATGAACTTATTCGTCCCGCCAACCTTCATGAGTTTCCCACCAGACTGACGAAAACGTTGACCGACGGTATTGTTCAGAGACCAGTGACCGATCTCAAAACTACGCAGTTTGCATAATTACATTGCCCGGTTACTGATAAAAAAGACCGGTAATGGAGATCTCAGGGACGCTGAAATAAAAACTTCAAAAAGTAATAGCCGATTGAACACTAGTAGCGTTCGGCTGTGGCCACCAAACAATTCGTCGGCAACTCCCCTTCGCTGCAGCCTGAAAAAGTTCTACAATGTAGCATAGTAATTTGAGATGTGCAATTAATGGAAAAGAAAAGTAGATCTTTAATTTAAACACGGCTTTTGTAATTAGCGTAATTATTTGCCAAAAGTTACAGTTACGTGAGCGAAACATTTTTTGAAACAGCCATCGATAACGAACGAGAGAGAGAGAGAGAGAGAGAGAGAGAGAGAGAGAGAGTGCGAGCTCACGCCTCCTGCTTTTATACAATCTAAAAACAAATTACGTCGACTGCCTTCAACTTGCTTTACAGTTTCGATACATAAACATTTCTCTAGAACATTCTTCATCCTACCAGCAAAAACATACCTTCCTTACATTAAATCGTGACGCGCTACCATTCCTTTTATTTGTTCAATAGCTCCTGTTAGTTCTATTTGGCAAAGCTCCCACACACTTGAGCAATACTCTAGGATAGGTGTATCCAGTATGTTTTGTAGCCATTCTTTGTCCACTCATAGAATTTCTTGTATCCTACAAATGGAATGAAGTACGCCATCAGCTTAACATAAGGCAAAACATGAGGGTCTGTGATTCTTTCCTTTCACATCGCTGCAAACTGTTGCAGCCACGTATGTGTGGTAACTGATTACATCTGAGACTCACTGGTATTGTAATTATTGGGCGCATCAACTTTTCGTTTTGTGAAGTAACAGTTTTACATTTCTGAAAATGTAACGCCTGTTGCCAATCTTTGCAGCTCTTTGTAATCTATATGAAGATGGTACCCGTCCTTTCGGGCTTGTCCGAAGTAAGTTGGAAGTGTGCGTCTCACGGCAAGCGTGCCAGAGATTAGCCCCTGCAGTCGCACTATCCTCTGTGTCCTCGATGGCTCAGTTGCGTAGAGCATCTGCCATGTAAGAAGGGGTATTCCGGGTTCGAGTCCCGGTCGGGGCTCACATTTTCAACTTTCCCCGTTGATATTTATCAACGCATGTGAGCAGCTAATGGTCTGGATTTCATTGCAATTTCATTTTTAGAAATCTTGTCAATATATGTCTAAATAGTTCTGCTGCTTTTTTCCATTCGGTTATAAATGTACAACATCAGAAGGAAGGATCCCAATGCATTTCTCTACAGCTAACTTCCTCTGTCGATAACTACAGCCAAGATAATGTGCTGCCTCCTCCCTATCAATAAAACATCAATCCTGTCTCATGCTGCGTTTCGTATCCCAAAAAGACCGTACTTTCCTTAATGTTTTAGTCGAACTACGCTGAATGTGGCCTTACAAGCTGCAGCTGATGGACCCATAATAGTACGAGTACAACGCGACAGAGGCTATTAACCATACGTGCTGTGCTATGATAGTTTCAAGGAAAAGCCAAAAATTCAGTTGGCAAATTCTGTGCAGCCTCCACCGACTTCTTCTGTGTGCTTTGTGAATGTCCTGCACTCGTCTAGGAATACATGGAAGTACCGGTATCCTGTCATCAGGCACGTTTCATGTTTCTGGTAATACTTTCAGCTCTTTGAACTAAAAATCAGTGCACTATGCAATATAGAAAGCTGATAACGACGGCTTTGGTAGCTGCGCATGTGCGTCTTATGGGAAGGACTGAATCTATCAGTGAGACCACAGTAAATAAATAATTCCTATGGTTATTTAGGAAATTTTAAATCAGTTTCAGGTATAGATTTGTGGTAGATGTCGAAACGTTAGAAATCGGGTTCTCCAAGAGCTATAACACAGGAAATCAATTACTTAGGTCGGCTGATAGGAAGAAGTTACGCGGAGGGGTTTTGTCCATACAGAATGGGGAGTGTTGGATATAAACACAACATACTCGCTTCTTGAAGTGTTATATGTGAAGCAGGTAGGACGGATCATTAGGTCTTAACGCTCCATCGACGACGAAGTGTTAAGAGATTAAGCACAAAACCATGATAGGACAACAGTGAGGAATGCAGCCGACCCTGTCCGCTTGAAATGCGTCACTCAGCATTTACTTCAAGTGATTCATGAACAGCTTAAACTGTCGACAAGATGAGGATTTGTGTGACAGTTCTCTTGATGACAGTCCGCTTAGCTGCCCATTGAATACACTGACTACTCAAATGGTTCATATAACTCTAAGCACTATGGGACTGAACATCTGAGGTCATCAGTCCCCTAGACTTAGAACTACTTAAACCTAGCTAACCTATGGACATCACACACATCCATGCCCGAGGCAGGATTCGAATCTGCAACCGTAGCAGTAGCGCGGTTCCGGACTGAAGCCCCTGGAACCGCTCGGTCACAGCGGCCGGCACACTGACTGCCTTCTTATCTTACTGAACAGCGCACATCTGTATATCCCTTGTGAAACATCCCACTTTTCGTATTACGTTATTTTTATAATCATGCAAAAATGAGACAACAACTGTGTAGCAGAAAAACCACAGCAAACACCTACCATCAATACCAGTAGACAAATGCAACGTCGTGACGTCGCTGAGACGGACGGATTGTCTCACCTTGTTCCTCAATACACAGAAAGAAGGCCAACTGTCTGTTAGCCGTTAAACTAAGTTCATAACTAATAATGTGGGTCTTCTACAAATGCTTCGAACCAATTCCCCTTCCTTTACAGAAATTTGACCCATCGGAGCGATTTGAGTTCTCTAAGTGAAATAATTGGTAGCAAGAATGCTCCCCAGTACAACGGCATAGGCCTAAGTATTGGTATAGGCCTAAGTTTTGAAATATACAGATATTTAAACAGGCAGAATAAGCGCTGTGATCGGTAGCGCCTATAGAAGGCAACTAGTGTATGGAACATTTGCTAGATCGGTTACTGCTGTTACAGTTGCAGATTATCAATATTTGAGTGAGTTTGAACGTGGTGTTATAGTCGGCGCAGGAGCGATGGGACGCAGCATCTTCGAGGTAGCGATAAAGTGGGGTTTTCCGTACGACAATTTCACGAGTGTACCGTGAATATCATGAATCCGGTAAAACATTAAATGTCCGACAAAGCTGCGGCTGGAAAATGATCCTGCAAGAACAGGTCTAAAGACGACTAATCACAATCATTTAGTTTGACAGAAGTGCAACCTTTCCGCAAATAGCTGTTGATTTCAATTATGAGCCATCAACAAGTGTCAGCCTGCGAGCCATTCGACGAAACATCATCGATATGGGCTTTCGGAGCCGAAGGCCTACTCGTGTTCTCTTGATGACTGCACGACACAAAGCTTTTCTCTTCGCTTGGGACCGTCAACACCGACATTGGACTGTTGATGACTGGAAACATGTTGCTTGGTCGGACGAGTATCTTTTGAAATTGTATCTAGCAGATGGACGTATACGGGTATGGAGACAACCTCATGAATCCATTGACCGTGTATGTCAGCAGGGAACTGTTCAAGGTGGTGGAGACTCTAATGGTGTGGGGCGTGTGCAGTTGGAGAGGTATGGGACTCCTGCTAGGTCTAGATACAACTAAGGCAGCTGGCATGTTCTTAAGTGCCCTGTCTGATCGCCTGCACCCATTCATGTCCGTTGTGTATTCCGACGGACTTGGGCAATTCCAGAAGGAGAATGCGACACGCTACACGTCCGGAATTGCTACAGAGTGGTTCCAGGAACACTCTTCTGAGTTTATACACTTCCGCTGGCGACCAAACTCACCAGACATGAACAAAACTGAGCATATCTGGGATGCCTTGTAACGTGCTGTTCAGAAGAGCTCTCCACCCCCTCTTACTCTTATTGATTTATGGACAGCCCTGCTGGATTCGTGGTGTCAGTCCCCTTCAGCCCTACTTGAAACATTCGTCGAGTCCATGCCACGTCGGGTTGTGGCCCTTCTGCGCGCTCGCCTGGCAGGTGTACCAGTTTCTTTGGTCTTCAGTGTATGAAGGAGGCCTGTGACATGTGTTAAAAGTAATGCAAAATTACAACCAAAAATATTCAATGATTCTAACATAACCTAAACATGTGGACGCGTCTTCTCATATAGATAAAACGCGTTCCGTGCAGGTGTAGACAGCACGTTACGTTTATAACATCTAATAGTAAAAAGCAACAATCTCAAAACAGCTAACTTTTGATGTACTCAGAACTGTTGTACATAGTTTTTCGTAGTATGGATTCTGCGGGAAGTCCGCAAACAAGGGATATGTCCTCCATCAGACCACGCGAAAATACAATACCACGATTCTTAAAAAGCAACAGAAAAAGTACAAATATGTTAATACACCTTAAACGAGTGGAAAATCCCCACATTCGCAGCTGATAGTATGAAGGACCAGTAGTGATGCTCGTACTGTAGACAACTCGGAGAGATGTAATCTCGCGTACAATGTAAACACACCTGCCAAGCTAAAAATCATGTAATACAGAATTACACCAGTGAAATTCTAACAAGCAATGGCATCTGTAGTTTCACAGGAAATCTTAATAAGTTTTGGTCTTACCTTAAATCAGTTAACAAATCGAGATCACCTGCCAAAACATTCTGTAATCGTAATAGCATCGAAAGAAAGGTTGTAGCCTAGTCTCTCTCTTCAATCATCTCACGAACGAAAAAATGGCACGTATCTTAATTAGTGGCCACTTTATAGAATATCATCTGATCATTTATAATGGCTCTACGGAATAACGTCCACTGGGCCTGATGGGACACCAATACGATTATAGGAGGGAAAAAAGTCATGCTTCTCTCCTCCAATGCATCACGATGTGGTTCAAAGTTACAATTCCGAGACTGTAAGTTCCTGTGACAGCCAACCCACATATTGCTTCTTCTTATGTAATTAGCATTACTACAGGCATCCTGGACACAAACTAACATTTGACCTTTGGTTTAGCTACATTCAGTGGCAGGGGTGAAGACCTATGACCTTCGACTTTGTCCTTGATATGGACCTGAGTGCCAATGTCCATGAAGGTCACGAATGACGTCACTGATAACCCTGAAATCATGACATCGTCAATCAGTCTATGAGGAATTGTAAATGAAAGCTACCATCTCGTCACCCCTTCCATTATTCCGTTCCTCATCCCTAGCGAATCATAGCGCAATATTAAAATGCAAGATAATGGAAAGACACTAGTCATCTGTTTTATACCCCCTCCACCTCCTCTTTCAAACCAATCAGTGTGTAGTATGAAAATAATGAGCCAAATATGCAGTACAAAATTTAGTAACCTCTTCATCAAAGTCCTATATATATTTATTATTTCTGTCATAAAAATCTGTCGAGTCACATTATTTACACCACGTGATCTAAAGTATCCGGACACCTGGCTGAAAATGAATTTGAAGTTCGTGGCGCTCTCCATCGGTAATGCTGGAATTCAATATGGTGTTGGCCCACACTTAGCCTTGATGATAGCTTCCACTCTCTGAAGCATACGTTCTATCATATGCTGGAAGATTTCTTGGGGAATGGCAGCCCATTCTTCACGAAGTGCTGCACTGAGGAGAGGTATCCATGTCGGTCGGTGAGGCCTGACACGAAGTCGGCGTTCCAAAACATCACAAACGTGTTTTGTAGGATTCAGGTCAGGACTCTGTGTAGGCCTGTCCATTACAGTGATGTTATTGCCGTGTAACCACCCCACCACCGGCAGTGCAGTTTGAACAGGTGATGCTGTTTGGAACTGCTGTAGTGATGGTCTGGATAGATGTCTGCCTATTACTCATTACGAACCTCTTCAACTGCCGGCAGTCTCTGTCAGTCAAACAGACGAGGTCGGCCTGTACGATTGGTTCTAATGGCTCTGAGCACTATGGGACTTCTGAGGTCATCAGTCCCCTAGAACTACTTAAACCTAACTAAACTAAGGACATCACACACATCCATGCCCGAGGCAGGATTCGAACCTGCGACCGTAGCGGTCGCGTGGTTCCAGACTGTAGCGCCTAGAACCGCTTGTCCACTCCGGCCGGCCTGTACGCTTTTGTTCTGTACATGTCCCTTCACGTTTCCACATCACTATCACATTGGAAACAGTGGACCTAGGGATGTTTAGGAGTGAGGAAATCTCGCGTAGAGACGTATGACACAAGTGACACCCAATCACCTAACCACGTTCGAAGTCCGTCAGTTCCGCAGAGCGTCCCATTCTGCTCTGTAATGTAATGTGTGTGAATTCCTAAGTGGCCGAACTGCTGTGGTCAGCGGTCCCTAGACTTACACAATACTTAACCATCTTACGCCAGGGACAACACACACGTCCATGCCCGGGGGAGGACTCGAGTCTCCGGTGACAGCGGCCGCGCAATCAGCGACATGGCGCCTCAAACGGCTCGGCCACTCCGTGGGGCTATTCTGCTCTCTCATGATGTCTAATGACTACTATGGCCTCTCTTATGGACTACTTGGCAATAGGTGGAATGACACTGCACCTAATGAGAAAGTATGTATTTGAGGGTGTCCGAAAACCATTGATCACAGAATGTAAGTATTAAACAGATATAGCCTTTTCTAATCGCTACAATCATTCTGAATTGCTCTTAATGTATCATTCCTTTCCAAGGCACCTGGCACGCTCACCGCAACCAGAAAAGGTTAATGTTAGTAAATCATACTTAAAATATCATGTTCGCAGAAATCCCTTGTAAATCTTTTTATTGATTACTGGTTTCGACAGATCTGTGCTGTCATCTTCAGTTCTGAAAGTTTAATAAATAAACATTTCAAGACAAGGTAGCTAATACCTATATACCTTCATATAAACACTGCACACATTGAAACTTCCTGGCAGAGTCTGTACACGGTTGTTTACATTGCGGTACTCGACAACTGTATACAGACTTACCTGTGCAATCTGTCTTTTTAAAGAATATAACAGTTAAGATCGCCCCCAACAGTTGGTAGAATGTCAAACACGTTTAACAGTAAACGTATGTTCATTGATGCATTTATAGAAAGCATATTTGAATGGCACCCAGTATGGGTCGTAAATGAAAGAGCACTGCAAGATTAAATGACATAGAATATAGACAAGTGACCAGAATAGAGCCCACCTCCGTAACCGAAGTTGCTAATGCACGCACGTGCGGTGGCACTCAACGAGGATGTAAGTCTGTTCGAATCCTGGTGACAGATGGAATTTTCTCTCCCGTATTTGCCCAGCAAAAGGAGGAGAAGTAGTGGCTTAAAGTTCCTGATCACCAGTCTATGAGTCAATATGCCGGATTAAATTTCAAACCTTCCTGCAATTTCTCATAAAGTGAGGACATGTGACACTGTATATGGCGATCCATCCGTCGGATGGGGATATTAAATACGTCGTTCCCTATGGTTCTCTTGGAGAGGAGTAGGCTACGTGCTGGCACCGGATTCAGCTGCTCCCTTCACTCATCATCTTCAACACGAACACGACACTACGCTACACGCACACCGATTAGTCAGCTACACTGTGGATAGCGATATGCACATATACAGTTGGCGATAGTATCGAGCACACTGGATGTAAAAGGGCAGTGCATTGGCTGAGCTGTCACTTGCAATCAGGTGATTCACGTGAAAAGGTTTCCGACGGGATTATGGCTGGACTATGGGAAGTAACAGACTTTGAAAGAGGAATGCTAATTGGAGCTAGACCTTTGGGACTTTCCGTTTCGGAAATCATTATGGAATTCAATATTCCGAGATCCACAGTGCCAAGAACCTGAAGAGAATACAGGATTTAAGACAATACCTCTCACCAAGGACAACGCAGTTGCCGACGGCCTTCACTTAACGACCAAGAGCAGTGGCGTTTGCGTTGAGTTGTCAGTGCTAAGAGACAAGCAACACTGCGTGAAATAACCGCAGAAATCAATGTAGGACGTATGACGAACGTATCCGTTAGGACAGTGTGGCGAAATTTGGCGTTAATGGACAATGGCATCAGACGACCGACCCGAGTGCCTTTGCTTTAGGCACATCGCCTACGGCACCTCTCCGGGGTTCTGGACCACATCGGTTGGACACTAGACGACTGGAAAACCGTGGCCTGGTCAGATGAGTTCCGATACATGATGGTAGGGCTCGAGTGTGGCGCAGACCCCACGAAGCCATGGACCTAAGTTGTCCAAAAAGCACTGTACAAGATGCTGGTGGCTCCGTGGTGGTGTGGGCTGTGTTTGCATGGAATGCACTGGGTCCTGTGGACCAAGCCAACCCATCGCTGACTGGAAATGCTTATGTTCCGATACTAGGAGACCCTTTTCAGCCATTCATGGACTTCATGTTCCCAAAGAAAGATGGAATACTTAAAAATGACAATACTCCGTGTGACTGAGCCACAACTGTTCGCTACTGGTTTGAAGAACATTGTGGACAATTCGATCGAATGATATGTGCATCCAGATCGCTTGACATGAGTCCCCTCTAACATTTATGAGACATAATCGAGAGGTCAATACGCTCCTGCACCAGCAACACTGTCGTAATTGTCGACGACTATAGAGACAATTTTTCTCCAGAGGACTTACAGTGAACGTCGAGTCTGACTCGATATTGGGAGTTATCCCATGACTTTTGTCAGCTCAGTGTACTTTTACTTACCGGAGTGGGGAACATTATCGAAACAACCTTATGTTTCATGACCTTGACAATGAGGACAAACTCGAGCGCTTGCTTTTCAGTTTGTGAACGTGTAAGTAGGCTGTTTTGGTTTTTATGTTGGTTACGCCATGTAGCGCTCTGTATGAAAATCACTGACTGTGCCGTGTGCAGTCTGTGGCTGGTTTGCATTGTTGGAATTTGCTATTGTAGTGCTGGGCAGTTGGATGAGAACAGCGCGTAGCGCTGCGCAGTTGGAGGTGAGCCGCCAGCAGTGAGGGATGTGGGGAGAGAGATGGCGGAGTTTTGACAGCGGATGATCTGGACGTTTGTCCATCAGAGACAGTAAATTTGTAAGACTGGATGTCATGAACTGATGTATAGATATAATGACTTTTGAACACTATTAAGGTAAATATATTGTATGTTTTCTATCAAAATCTTTCATTTGCTTACTATGCATATCAGTAGTTAGTGCCTTCAGTAGTTAGAGTGTTTTATTCAGCTGGCAGTATTGGTGCACGATGTATTGCAGTAGTTTGAGTAACGAAGATTTTTGTGAGGTAAGTGATTCATGAAAGGTATAGGTTATTGTTAGTCAGGGCCATTCTTTTGTAGGGATTTTTGAAATTCAGATTGCGTTGCGCTAAAAATATTGTGTCAGTTTAAGCACAGTCATTTATAATTTTTCTAAGGGGACGTTTCAAACGGAGATAGCTATTCCCTGACGAATAAGCACATGAGCCAATATCAAGTGGATCTTGGCGTCTAGGAAGATGTAATAACTAGCACTGAAATCGTTATTAGCACGCGGGGCTTCAGACGGAAGCGGCACTTAATTGATACACAGGTCGAGAAGACTGCGGGACCCCCCTGCCTTGAGGTGAGAGGTGTCAGTCGGCGTTACGGTAGGCGGCGCCTCGCTAGCTGTGGCTTCTGCCGCGGCCACGTGATTTAATATCGTCCCGCCTCATCCTGCCGCATGCGAAGTTCACGCCACCGCCGCTGCCGCCGCGCGTCGCTCGTTCCGCTTCGTTACGCCGCTAACAAACTTGGCACAACTTGCCTGCCCACCGCCGAGCTCGCCTGTATTAATCTCCCACTCGCTCGTTCGCTAGTTGGCTCTCCCGCCTCTCTGCAAGTCATCGATAGTTTTTCTTCCACGCCGCGCCGCTCACAAAGACAATATTTTTATATTTCGCTCGGCGCGCAGCGGCGCCACAACAGCGGACGGCAGCTGTATGGAGCGGCAGCGGCGGCGCAGAATGAATGGAATTATAAATTACTGTATCGCCTCGGAATCTTATTTCTATCTGCGCCTGCGCGCCGCGCTCTCTGAGCATAAGCTAATTTCCGGCGCGGAGTCTCCGCGAAACTTCTACCGGGAAATTCGCGCTGTGATAAATTCTCGCTCGGCCTGCCCCTAACGAGCAGCCAGCAGCTCCGTTCACGTACCGAAGCGACGGCCCAGTGCGGTTCCAAAGTTCCGCTTACCAGAGAATGTAGCGTAATTACACCGCCGAGTTTCTAGCCACGTGCGTGGAACGTCGATGGTGCAAACTGGGTTTTTATTGTTGTCGACAGATAGTTGTTACGGAAATGCTGTTGCTATCGTGTATTTCATTCGACTTAAATGCCCTTGGTGTCGCGTAAATCTGTCGTACTGAAAACGGGAAATAGTATAACTAATAATATCAAGTCACAAGTAACACAAAAAAAAAAAAAACACTGCAAGTAACGTAGCTTTGGCACTGAAATCTAGCACGATAATTTTATCTTGGTTTTTCTCCCTCTCTGACTAATTTTGTGCTGAAGAAATCCCTGTAAAGAAATATAAATGAAGTTTCACTTATCTGTAATTAATTGTAAAGTTTATTAATTATTTCATGCAGCGATGCGGAACAACGACGCCCGATGCGATAGGCTTTCCGGCCATGGACTCTGGGCGTAAATGTGATGTTTCCGAACAACAAATATTTTAGCTGTAGCTAAACCTAAGGAAGCGTGCAACAGTGAGTGAGGCTGCTGTCGGAATTCCCTGGGCCCAAAACTGGTTGGTGTCAGCCGTGGATTTTCAACTGCTTTGTAATAACACATCCCTTCATATTTTATCCTGGCTTAGGCTAACACTGCGTGTACCACATAACCATGTTTAAATGTTATACTTTTTCTTTCGGGTCTGATTAAAAAATGAAAAAAAAACGTGAAAGTGCTGTAAGTTAAATGAGGATCACACAACAGTAAACAGTTTCTGATGTTGCTGAGCAACAGTCATACAATAATTTTTAAATAAACACGCAACCCTTTAACAGTATTGTTGTTTATTTGGTTACGACCAGGATTTCGGCCTTTTATGCAATTTTCAAGTGACTAAGTTTATGTCATAAACGTATACTGCACGACATCAAGCTCAAAATTGCTAATAATTTAAGAAAAATATTCGCTCTCCACGAAATGCCAGACGTAAAATGATCGTTAATATACACTCCTGGAAATTGAAATAAGAACACCGTGAATTCATTGTCCCAGGAAGGGGAAACTTTGACACATTCCTGGGGTCATATACATCACATGATCACACTGACAGAACCACAGGCACATAGACACAGGCAACAGAGCATGCACAATGTTGGCACTAGTACAGTGTATATCCACCTTTCGCAGCAATGCAGGCTGCTATTCTCCCATGGAGACGATCGTAGAGATGCTGGATGTAGTCCTGTGGAACGGCTTGCCATGCCATTTCCACCTGGCGCCTCAGTTGGACCAGCGTTCGTGCTGGACGTGCAGACCGCGTGAGACGACGCTTCATCCAGTCCCAAACATGCTCAATGGGGGACAGATCCGGAGATCTTGCTGGCCAGGGTAGTTGACTTACACCTTCTAGAGCACGTTGGGTGGCACGGGATACATGCGGACGTGCATTGTCCTGTTGGAACAGCAAGTTCCCTTGCCGGTCTAGGAATGGTAGAACGATGGGTTCGATGACGGTTTGGATGTACCGTGTACTATTCAGTGTCCCCTCGACGATCACCAGTGGTGTACGGCCAGTGTAGGAGATCGCTCCCCACACCATGATGCCGGGTGTTGGCCCTGTGTGCCTCGGTCGTATGCAGTCCTGATTGTGGCGCTCACCTGCACGGCGCCAAACACGCATACGACCATCATTGGCACCAAGGCAGAAGCGACTCTCATCGCTGAAGACGACACGTCTCCATTCGTCCCTCCATTCACGCCTGTCGCGACACCACTGGAGGCGGGCTGCACGATGTTGGGGCGTGAGCGGAAGACGGCCTAACGGTGTGCGGGACCGTAGCCTAGCTTCATGGAGACGGTTGCGAATGGTCCTCGCCGATACCCCAGGAGCAACAGTGTCCCTAATTTGCTGGAAAGTGGCGGTGCGGTCCCCTACGGCACTGCGTAGGATCCTACGGTCTTGGCGTGCATCCGTGCGTCGCTGCGGTCCGGTCCCAGGTCGACGGGCACCTGCACCTTCCGCCGACCACTGGCGACAACATCGATGTACTGTGGAGACCTCACGCCCCACGTGTTGAGCAATTCGGCGGTACGTCCACCCGGCCTCCCGCATGGCCACTATACGCCCTCGCTCAAAGTCCGTCAACTGCACATACGGTTCACGTCCACGCTGTCGCGGCATGCTACCAGTGTTAAAGACTGCGATGGAGCTCCGTATGCCACGGCAAACTGGCTGACACTGACGGCGGCGGTGCACAAATGCTGCGCAGCTAGCGCCATTCGACGGCCAACACCGCGGTTCCTGGTGTGTCCGCTGTGCCGTGCGTGTGATCATTGCTTGTACAGCCCTCTCGCAGTGTCCGGAGCAAGTATGGTGGGTCTGACACACCGGTGTCAATGTGTTCTTTTTTCCATTTCCAGGAGTGTAAAATACAATGGTGTGCAAAACTTAACGACGAAAGTAATTTTTGCATGAAGTGTCGCTGACAAGTAAAAACAGGTCGACGAAACATGGACCGTACACTGAAAGAAATTCTGCTGTTTAGTACAGTTTAGTATAATTTGTATAGGAAGAGAATAGAAGCTTTCGAAATGTGGTGCTATAGAAGAATGCTGAAGATTAGATGGGTAGAGCACATAACTAATGAGGAGGTATTGACTAGGATTTGGGAGAAGAGGAGTTTGTGGCACAACTTGACTAGAAGAAGGGATCGGTTGGTAGGACCTGTTCTGAGGCATCAGGGGGTCACCAATTTAGTATTGGAGGGCAGCGTGAAGGGTAAAAATCGTAGAGGGAGACCAAAAGATGAATACACTAAGCAGATTCAGAAGGATGTAGGCTGCAGTAGGTACTGGGAGATGAAGGAGCTTGCACACGATAGAGTAGCATGGAGAGCTGCATCAAACCAGCGTCAGGACTGAAGACCACAACAACAACAGTACCGAAATACGCAACGATACGGACAGAACTGGTAGTTTTATCCAAAGACAACAATTTGAAGTCACTTATATTTATGAAGGTCTCCTGAACATTACAAAAGGCGGGAGATGATTATTAACTGTGTGTGTAATCACCAAGGACTGCGGTGCAAGCTCTTCCGCAAAGAGCTCCCACGCTGGCCATAAGACGGCGAGGCAGTTCTTGTGACAGGTCGCTGCATTCCTCCACCAGCGTCGCTGACACCTGCTGGGTGAACGTTCGTGCACGTGGACGTGTTGCGTTACTGTATCTCACAGGTGCCCGTTGGGATTTATGTTGGGATAAATGGCAAGTCAGAACATTCGCTAGATGTCGTCTCGTCCCAAGGGCTCTATCATAGCGCTGTTCGATGTGGTCGAGAAGTGTCATCCATAATAGGAAGTCAAAGCAGATAGCACCGATCAAAATAGGAAGACGAGGAAGGCCTATAGTGTCACAAAATTGACCGGTGAGTGCACCATTTGGAAGATTCTAACGTTAGTACTCCCACACAACATTATTCCTCCCCATACGATGACACCTGGACACAAAAAACTATTACTTTCGACATGATTCTGGTCGTGCCCTCATGCAGTGTGAGATGTAATGCACTCAGTAACGTTGTCGAACTTGATCATTTTGGTGACCTAGGTACGAGGATGTATAATGCTGCAGGGGCGTACTGACCTCAAAATCTTTGGACACTCACTGGCCAACGTTATTGTAACTCTCTAGTCCTTCCCGATGTGAGTCTTCTGAGTGGTGCCTTCGACCCTTACTTCATTTTTATGGATAGTAATGCGCGACAGCATCTCACAGCGTAGGTGGAGGAGCTCCTGGAACGAGAGGGTATTCGCCGATCTGACTGACCTGCCCATTCCCCTGACTTAAACCCCATCGAGTACGTGTGGAATACTTGCGGAGATGTGCTGCAGCACGTCCACTTACTCTAAACGGCCATCCAGCAGTTGTCAACCGAGCCTGTGGAGGAATAGATGATGATGATGATGATGATGATGTTTGGTTTGTGGGGCGCTCAACTGCACGGTTATCAGCGCCCATACAAATTCTAGAACTTTGCTCAGCCCCATTCGCCACTTTCATGAATGATGATGATATGATGAGGACAACACAAACACCTGGTCATCTCGAGGCAGGTGAAAATCCCTCACCCTGCCGGGAATCGAATCCGGGACCCCGTGCTCGGGAAGCGAGAACGCGACCGCGAGACCACGAGCTGCTGACCTGGAGGAATAGAACACCGTACCACAAGGATTCCTTGCCAACCATGTGGCCAGTATGGGGCCACGTTGCAGAGGATGCGTTGCCATCTGTTGTGATCACACATACAATTAAAAAACCATGTCCTGCGTTTTGTTATGGGCAGGGGACCATCAAAAACCGCGATTACTTCGATGAAATTATTATCCTTGAATAAAAGTGTCATTTCTGCTAGTCCCTATGCGTATTTCTTTGCCTTACGTTCTGTAATAAACTGTAGCAGTTGTATGGTCAAAGTTTCATCGAGCTGTATTACTTGACAGTGACGCAACATATGAAAGCTTTCGTCCTGAATTTTTGCACTTCGGTTTACTTCTAAATTTGTCGCGATCCGAAGATTTGCTTAGGCAGGGGTCCAGGCTCTGAGCACTACGGGACTCAACTGCTGTGGTCATCAGTCCCCTAGAACTTCGATCTAATTAAACCTAACGAACCTAAGGACATCACACACATCCATGCCCGAGGCAGGATTCGAACCTGCGACCGTAGCAGCAGCGCGGCTCCGGACTGGAGCGCCTAGAACCGCACGACCACCGCGGCCGGCAGGGGGTCCAGGAACACAGCTTAAATTGCTGCGAGTGGAATGAGCAGCAATGATATTTATATTTTTGCTTATAGCAAATACTCTGAAGCAACGAAAAAGAAAGCATTCCAAATTTGAAAGAACGCAAAACCTCCACGACTGGCCATGCTTTACAGAAGCTCGAAATTCATTGCGGACTTCAACGCGAGATGCTTTTAATTGTCTTCACAACGGAAGTCTGTCTAGAAATGCGACAAATACCCAAGGAGGTTCTGGTCGTATGTAAACTGCACCACTGGCAAGCTACAATCAATACCTTTACTGAGCTGTAACAATGGTAATATTGTCGATTGCTGTAACTTTAAAGCTGTTTTCCGAAATTTCTCCACCAAAGAAGGCGAAGTAAATAGTCTAGAATTCGAACCAGAAAAAGCTGCCAGCATGGGTAACTCAGAAGTAGATACGAGGGCTATTCAGAAAGAAAGATCCGATCGGTCGCGAAATGGAACCCACTGTGAAAATAAAAAATGTTTTATATGCAACACGAGCGACACCAGCTGTTTCTCTACATAGTCGCCGCTCCGAATTAGACACTTATCGTAGCAGTGTACGAACCTTCCAATACCCTCATCACAGAAGGCTGCTCACGTGAGCAGAGATGAAATTTAGGGGGTCAAATGTGGTCTGTATTGTGGGTGATCAAACACTTCCCATTGAAAACGCTGCAGGAAGATCAAATTCATGGCCCCTGCAGAGTGCAGCTGAGAATTGTCATGAAGAAGGAAAGGCGTGACAGTTGTGTTACGTGGGCTGTATGCCATCAGGCGAAATTTCTCACTGGACCCTCATACTTGGCGGGACTCACACTTTCCTAATCATCTTTACGTGCTCACTGTACACTCGGAAGTGAAACGAGCGACGTGATGCGATAGATGCTCATACTAGAGACACTGATCAACACATCTGTGCAAAACGTCATTGGATTTTGACAGTGGTTTCCATTTCACGCTGGATCGGAACCTACTTTCCGAATAGCCCTCGTACCTCGGTGTAGCAAAGCAGCTTGAGCTAGTTAATAAAGGCTTGTCTTCTGGTGACTGATGACCACAGATGTTAAGCCCCATAGTGCTCAGAGCCATTTGAACCAGAGCTTGTCTTCTGGTGTACGATGGAATCAGTTTGGTTCCTTTCAGAGCATGTTCATATAGTAACTCCATACTACGAATCGTACACAGCTCCTAGTTTGATGAACAATTCGTACCTAAAGACTTAATGGACTGTTGCACAGGTCATACCAAAAATCCTCTGAATTACAGCCGCATATCACTGACGTCGATCAGCAACAGGAATCTGGAACATATGCTCCGTTCGAACACAACGAATTACATCAAGGAAACGATCAATTAATACACAGTCAGCACAGATTCAGAAAAGATAACTCTTGTGAAATACGATTACCCCTTTATTCTCACGAAGTAACGAGTGCTATAGACAGGGGTCTCAAATTGACTGCATATTTTTTGATTTCCTGAAGACTTTTGACACCGTTCCTCACGAGCAAGCTCTTATCAAACTGTGTACCTACGGACTGTCGTCAGTTGTGTGACTCAGTTCCTGTTTTCCAGCCAGAAAGGTCACAGTTCGTAGGAATGACGGAAAGTCTTCCAGTATAAAAGGAGTGATATTCGTATGACGTTCGCCGAGGAAGTGTTTAGGCACTCGACTGTTCCTAATCTATATAAAAAATTTCGGAAGCAATGTGAGCAGACCTCTTAGATTGCTTAGAGATGATTCTATTATTCATCATCTAGTAATGTCATGAGAAGAGGAAATCAAACTGCATAATTATTTAGACAAGACATCTGTATTGTGCGAAAATTGGCCATTGACTGTAAATAATCTAGTGTGAGGTCATTCACATGAGTGCTCAAAGGAAATCGTTAAATTTCGGCTACACAATAAGACATATATCCAAACGCTGTCAGTTCTTCTATATATCAAACTAGATACACAGAAATTGCGATTGCGAGCAACTTAAATTGAAACGGTCACATAGGTAATGTTGTGGGGAGGTTAACTCCGATTTATTAGGAACAAAAGTACTGCCTACACAACGCTTGTTCATCCTCTACTAGAGTGCTGCTGTACAGTATTGGATTCTTACTATATACGATTGACGAAGAACATCATAAAAGCTCAAAGAAAGCAGCTCGCCTTTTTACTATCGCGAATAGGGGATTGTAACGTATATGTTACGCGAGTTGAGGTGGTAATAATTAAAACAAGAGATTTTTCGTTGCGGATAGATCTTTTCACGAGATTTCTGTCATCAAATTTTTCCCCCAAGTGGAACATTATTTTGTGCCCTCCATCTACATAGGGATAAATCGTCATCTTTATCAAGTAAGAGAAATCAGACCTCACACTGGAAGATTTAACTGTAGGTTTTCCTGCTCCCTGTGCGAGCGTGGAACAGTAGAGAAAAAGCTTGATGTTGGCTCGGTGAACTCTCTGCCATGTACTTAAACGTAAGCTGAAGAGTCGTGACATAGACGTAGAGGAAGATCTTAGCCCATCCGTTTCCAAAAATGTCGTGAAATCCGCGGGTGTCATTGTGCACGAAGCTAAGAACATGGCCTGAATTACTACGAGTGAAAAGATTAGCAATGACGGCATACCTCTTTATTCCTACGCCAAAGGAAGTTGCAACTGTGAGGAAGGCTCCGGTCAGAAATGCCACCGTGCAGAACTCGTTCTCGTAAGTGCCACGGCAGCTACGGCGCCTATGAAAGGACCGGAAACAGAGCGGCCGGAAAGTCCTCGGAGCCAGGGAGCCAGATCTTTGTTGTAGCATTCATTATTGTAGAGTGGATTGTGCCACGAAGTCTTCTAACGCAACGCATATATAACGAGATATAAACTGGGACTACTAAATGGTGTGAAAACCTGTTCTGAAAGTGAACAAACTGACCATGTACAATCCACGTGCTGAACAGCGACGAATTTCAGTGTTGCGAGTGAATATGGCAGGAAAAAATACAAGTAGAGGGTATGTAATGAAGACACTTGTTATTTTATGAACGAAACAACTTTTACTCTTTGAAATGAGAACTGGAACACATTATGAGTTAATCAACGGACTAAGTTTCTCTTTGACGCTACGGAATACGGCGTGCAAAGCATAAAAACAGTTCGTCGCATACATGTTTCAGTAATCAAGAGTGAAAATCAGTTTCAAATAATGTTAAACAATGACTGTGTGGACGTACACGTAATCTTCCGCCAAAAATTAGTACATTTGGAACGGCGACATCGATTTTGATCCTATGTCGGAGTATGCCACCTAGGGAGTAACATATGTACTGATAATGGTCTCAAAGTCGTTCGCCAACAGACACCGCATTAGCTTAGTTACCACACTGCTATCTGTGTCTACCCTATAATAGGAAATTCTTATAACGAGAAGGCTTAGTTGGTACAAACGTGTGAAGCAAGCAGGGAACAATGCCGCGGAGAGGCAATCGTGCATCGTACAGTCAAGTGAGCGACTTTCGATAGGGTCAAAACGTGGCCCTCCGGGTGACAGGATGACCCTTTCGGAGAATTGCCTCGCCAGGCGGACGTGCTTCGTGAGTTGCACAACGATGCTTGTATGAGGCGTCACGTAAACATTCTCACATCCGTAGACGACCACATTGCACAGACGCCCACCAGGATCTTCGTATTGTAGGGGCTGCAGTGGCAGAACGTACAGTTAACACAGCACAGATAAGACAGCTTGTGAGCCCACCCGTGTCAACACGAGCTGTTGCGAATCGGTTGTTAGCAGTGGGACTAACTGCACGCACACATCTAGCCTGTCTTCCATTGATGTCACGGCATCGTCGCCCACGGCTCGGCTGGTGCCGTCAGAGGATCACTTGGAAGATGGAATGGCACGCCGTGGTCTTCAGCGATAAACGCACGTAAGTGGTGGTCACTTGCCCGTATGATGTTGTGGAGCGCTGTCTCATAGAGACACAGTGGCCCACCGTACGCCTTGTCATCTTGGGTGCGGTCTCGAGGGGACGCTAACCAGTGCTCGGTACGTGCAAAATTTTGTTACACCCACTCTTTTTTTCTGTTCTTGTAACCGGAAGGTGGTGTGTTATTCTAACAAGATAAAGCTCATTCACACACTGCCCGTGAAACTAAATGTGATCAGGAAAACACGCAGCAATTTACCTGGCCACCACGAACTCCAGTCTTACCTTCAATCGAGTTATATCGTGGGACGAGAATTGACTCGTGTAGCTCGCCAACCAGCAACTCTTACAGAATTACGTGAACAGATCGAGCAGTCGTCGAATAACGTATCCAGGACAGTATTCGCCATCTGCACGGCCGACTGGATGTCAAAGTTAGTGCCTGCCTTGCCTTGTGTGGAGGCTATACAATATACTAATAAGGATGTTTCAGAATGAATCGATGCCTGGTACTACAGAACTGCTTCTGCTACTGACCTGTAAGTGTAACAATTCCAAATATTCCGTAAGCACTGTTAAACAATAAATCTTGAATGAACTGGAAACCTCGGGAAGTGTGAACTATTTTTTTTCTCCGGCAGCGTATTTCACCAAACGCTCTGCAGAGCTAGCAACACATTATTATTTCTTAAAATAATGTTTACAAGAATCTAGCAACACGTGTGAAAAAAGAGTGATGGATACTTCAACCTGGAGTGGTAGCAGTGAAGCAGATCAAACGGTAACAGTTAAACGGCAGCCGTTAACCACTTTTGACAATTTTTCTTTGTGTACGACACACGACTAATTACCTTCATTAAATCTGTATGAGCCTTAGTTCATTGTCTGTGACGAACAGTTGTTTTTTGAATAAATGAATGTACAGTGATGAGAATAATTTTCGACATTTAATAGTAAGTGCAAAACAGTGCTGGCATTAAACAGAATGCATTCGTGGGAGTAAATTTCAACATATTTGCTGCTTCAATTTCGGTACAAAATTGCACGTGTTAATGAATAACGTAGTAGTATTTTTTTGAGATATTTGTTTTGTTTGATTTTACATGATAGTATTATTGCCGTGTTTAGCTGCTAATTTCGGCGTGAGCATATTTTACGAGCAACATGTGAAATTGGACAAATTTTGTGTGATGCATTATGGGAACCTCGCGTGGTTCCTAACATGGTTTTTTCAAGGAATTTCCCATTGTAACAGGAAACAGTTTTTCATACTGGATACAATTTATTTTTTGATTCGCTGAAGAGGTGGAGTTAGTATGGTAGGGGAATAAAATACTGACCCTTCATTTTTAGCAATTGACGAAGCACGACGTTACTAAATGGTTCAAATGGCTCTGAGCACTATGGGACTTAACATCTGAGGTCATCAGTCCCCTAGAACTTAGAATTACTTAAACCTAACCTCACACACATCCACGCCCGAGGCAGGATTCGAACCTACGACCGTAGCAGTCGGTCAGTTCCGGACTGAAGCGCCTAGAACCGCTCGGCCACCGCGGCTGGTTGACGCTACTAAATGGTTCCCGCTTCTGTCCTCTCTGTAGCTGTGGAAACAGTTGCGATATGAAGCGGACTCACTTTGTAGTATCGCCGTAATGGGAATTGCTCATTTAATACCTTTATTTTCGTTAACTGCTTGTTCAGTTTACTGGCCTACATAACATGACCACATTATAAAAATGCAATGAATACCTTTATTTCGCACAGGACAGGGTAGTATGGAGAACTGCATCAAACCTGTCTTCGGTGAGAAGGCCACAGTACAAACTACTCTATTTCGTTTAACTCATTCGACAACAGTTTCAGAATATCACATCTAACTTTATGCAAGAGATATTTATTGTAGTATTTCGTAAATACTTAACAATTTGGATGGGGTTGTCATGTTTAAGTCATGGTTTACTGTTAAGAATTTGATACCAATAATTTATTTGTCGAACATATTTGATTTGATTCGGAGTTACACAAAGTAAAAACACCAATTAACATCAATAATATACATGGTCCACACTTTACATAAAATTAAATTTGCCAGCACACCTACACTGAATAATCATACAGGAGATCTGGGTTATGATCACAAAAAGACCTTGGTTTAAGGTAGGAATCTTGTAATTGCACGTTGGTTCATTAAGAAAATAGAAATTAAAGTAATTTTTTTTTTTTGCTATTCTGATAACCATTACGAGGTCCAAATCTTAGTGTATCCCATACAACTTCCAAACCACAAAATATTCATTAAATTACACAAGCCCAAAATGAAGAACAATCCATACATGTAGATATTCATTCTGTTTCGCAGTTCTAGATCTAACCAACGATCAGCAAAGAAAAGAATTTCGGTGCAGTCACAGTGGCACGCAATTTAACACACCGGTGTTCATACAAGTATATCTCATCTCTTCGCCGAGAAAAATCAATTTCTATTTGGAAATCCGCACGTGTGTTACATTAGCATTGAAGGTGCAAGCATTTACTGGTAAGTTATTGAAGAAAGGAACTTGCTTTTTAACACCAGTCGTGTGGCGTCCCCCAAGAAAAATACTAACAACAGTCCCGAATTTCGCACGCTTGTGCTCTACGAACTAATTTTACACTTCATAAGCACTTACACTTTACTAACTGTAACGGAGAATAAATTTGCTTTGTAGTGAACACCACATGGCAGTCTGTTAAGTCATAGACAAAGCACTCTCTCTCAAAAGCACTAGTTTGGTGATAAATCCACAACCGAAATTACTGATAATGTCGAAAATGCTGAAATGAAGACTCTTAAATATGAACAGCACATACTAATTGTAAGTAAATTCCAGTACCTCTATTCACAGACTGGCCAAAGACACGTCTATTCCCCCATTTTCAGCAGCAAAGTGTGGTAGCACTGGAAGAGAGGAAACCATTCCTCAGTACCTCACTTAATGCATGTGACCACCAGAATTGTCCATGTGACCCACTTACCAACATAACCGTGACTGCCTGCTCAGACACCTGCACTGGAAGTCTCAAGTTTAACTTCTCTGCCTTCCCCCTAAGCTACCACTGTCGGCAGATCTGCGCTAGCGGACAACAGATACTGGTCAGCCTCATGAAAATCACATTTATTCATCTTAGTTATACACACTTCATGAAAGAACAGGAATAGTGTACGGGAAGCACACAGGTTCAGAAATATCATTTTAAATACAGACAATAAAAATGACTTTCAAGAGTCATGCTACCTTCGCAAACGAGTGCGAAACAAGAATGAACTGCAATAGCAGAAACATGTGTGGGGTAGATCTGACAGATCCATCCCACCCCGAAGTGCCAGCAAGGAATCAACTGACAGACAACGAGTTTCTCTGGAAAGCTTCTACTTAGCTCTGTAATACCTAAATACATAGCAGCTACAGCTAAACGATAGTTTGTTCAAATTCTTCCTTATTCTTATTTCATTCCCTATCGCTGAGAGGCGAAGGTGCGCTGGTAGCGGTCTGTTGTCATTCTTTAGCTGCAAGAAAATATATAAGTAGAATGATGTGTTTTTGGGGGATCAGTCGAATATTTAACTCCATTTTCTTCAGAAAAACCTGAATCAACAATTTGATTGAACACCACAAAGGTAATTCTTTCATCAACCCGTCAACAAAGGCTGAGAGATCTTATACACTTATATTTTAAAGAAATTGTAATCCTAAATTATATACATGTATGTTTATTGTTTTTTAATTCTGAAAACACTAAAGACGTTGAAGAATTATTACCGTTTTTCTTAAAAAAATCTTTAAAACAAAACCGATAAATCTGACAGAAAAATGAGAAACGCAAATCAGAAAAGGAATCCCGATGGCTTGGCAAAGCATTGATTGTTGTGGAAGCTATACATATTCCCCCCTGAATTAATCCCTCTTGCAGTGTAAACTGATTTCGTTTACATGAATCCACTGTGAAGCCCAATTATATTCAAACGGAGTCAACTGCAATCAAGCACACCACCAACTATGCCACACCGGAGAACAGGAAGTCAAGACATCATTTAACAACAGTACTCCGGTGCAGCAATAATTTACCCTTTCACGTAGACTCGCGAGGCAGCAGAAAACGACACTCTGAGGGCGAGGAGCGGCGCGCTGCGAAGGCTATGATGTTTTGACGCGCCCGCGATAATTTGCAAACTACGCGGCCTCACATTCTGATTATTAGAAAGCGGGAATCTTCCGTATCAGAGCCCTGAAATCCCGGCAGATTTAAAAGCGAGATGCACCTGTTCGCTGGTGCGCCCAAACCTATCTGACTCACATACACGATGGTACATAGTAGAATTATCAGACGTCAGACGGCCGACTCAGGATGAATAAGTTCATCCTTGTGACACACGAATGTCCGAAATGATATGCAGTTACACTGTTGGTATAGTTGGAAAAGGCCATTTTCTCTTAGTCCACCGCCGGCAGTTGTGGCCGAGCGGTTCTAGGCTCTTCAGTCCAGAACCGCACTGCAGCTAGTGTCGCAGGTTCGAATCCTGCCTCTGGCATGGATGTGTGTGACGTCCTTAGGTTAGGTTTAAGTAGTTCTAAGTCTAGGGGACTGTTGACCTCAGATGTTAAGTCCCATAGTGCTTAGAGCCATTTGATTTGTCACTTTCGATAATGGGGATGAAATCTTCTTCCAAAACCTTCAAGTACCGTTCGATGTGCCATCAAGGAATATCGCACCGATTATTCCGTGACTTGACATTGCTCACCGCACAGTCATGCATTGAGGGTGAAGAGGCTTCTCGATGGCGAAACGCGGATTCTGTCCCCAAAATGCTCCACTTTTGCTTATTGACGAATCCATCCAAATGTAAGTGGGCTTTGTCGCTAAACCGATCCATTCATGCGAATACTAGTTCCCATCATTCTCCGCGACCAAACCGTGCAGTTTGAACGTCCTAACGGAAACTGTTCAGAAGTTATGACGATTTTTTTTCATATAGTTCAATGAATGTCACGGACTCGGTTGGGTTTCAGAACCCATGATGAAAATAATCCTACGTATTTGTACTTCTAAGCTGACATCGATAGTCTACTATTATTCCAGCGCTGGATCCGTGGAGGATTTCGTCAATGTATTCAAAGGCCCTCGAAAGGTCTTAATCTAGGAAACTGGAAATGTTCAACCTAAACGTTGATAGCAGTAGGATTCAGCTCTTTGATGTCAGCAAAAGTTTAGTTTCTGTGCGTTTCCATGAGAGATTCAAAGATTAACTCCGCTAATGAATTGGTTACACAACTTTTTTAGGCGTTCCATATGTGTGACACACGGTATGTTCTGCAGATAGACTTGGCATACCCAAATCATATACATCACAAACATAGCGATTTCTCACCACGTACGGATCTTCCAGTGCTGAGAAACGGCAGCAGAACTATATTAACTTCAGTCGTCGGAGAAATATAGTACATGAAGCATAACTAAGATCTTTATGATTGTTCGAATATGCTGCACAAAACAAATTAATTGGCGTTCCTAACTGAAAAGATAAACTGAATGCGGCAAAACGTTCATATGTGACACAGTTGTAAATTAACGCGCTATGAAAGTTTTATCAACACAACAGAAAGTATTTAAAAACGCTCATATATTAAATTATTGGGCTGGTGCATAAGTACGTAGCGTTGATCCGTAAGTTTTAAGAAACGCATCACATACATATAACAGAGGCACTAGTGATCAATATTATAGCTTCTTCCACTATTTACAACAGTCTGCCAACATTGGTGTAACCTCCCCGCAGAAATAAAAGACAACGCTAATGAGCCAAGTGTAAACTTCCCACAAAATTAAAGAATAATAATTGACCATTAAGCCCACAATAATATTAATTAAATAATGATCTAAGAACTGAATGTAACATCTCAATAGGAATAATTAAACCTGACAAATTTTATAAGGGCAGCGGCGCTGACCTTCGGCCCTGAACACAAAAACCAAAATTCTTACATCAGTAAACTCAATCAATATCTGCTCTTATTTTTCGGCACAGCTCCGTGCAATGCTGGCCCATGTTTAATTTTAATTCTTGGAGGGAATGCATAGGAAGTATTATTTAACTTGAAATGAATCTTTTTCTTTAAAACAGTTACTTTATAAGAAAATTATTATTGGGGGCAATTCTTGAACAAGTTAATTACATTTAACATATGTTATTAACTGAGCGCAATGCTGCTTCATTACCTTCAGTAACAATATACCTCGTCCTGAATCGTGACCAGAGATGGAAGGAGAGCACGCCGCCGACGCATGCCGACGGCCGCTCAGTACAACCGTCCACTCGCTACAACTACTGCCGACTGAGTACTACTGCAGACAGAGTGCAACTCGCAACTGACTATTCGAAACTCAACACTCGCGCGGTCAAGAGCAGACTAGCAACGATAAATAACTCTCTGGTCAGAGATTCTGTCATGCCTCCCCATCGCCGGTAATGAATACGTACGCGTTTCATTGGGGTAACTTTACGATTTCGTGACCGCAGAAATCACGTGGTTTCGAGGCGAAGAACGCCTTGAGCCATGTTCGGAGCACATTTTCATCCGGAAAGGAAGTTACTTGAAGATTGTTCGTTAGTGAGATGTAAAGGTGAAAATATTAGGGTGTCGTATCAGGTAATGAGATGGATACGGATGACCTCCTAACTGAGCTCCTGTACGGTGTGTTTTGTCAGTCTACCAGAATGCGGGCGGGCATTTTCGAGGAGTAGCGTCACTTCAAGCAGTCTTCCTGGTCGTTGTTCTTGGATTGCGTCTGCAAGGCGTCTCAGTTGTTGACAATAAATGTCACCAGCTATGGTTACAACTCGGGGAAGCAATTCGTAGTACACCACGCCATCGCTATTCCACGAAAGGCATAACATTTTTTTTTGTGGAAGCGCGCAGGTCTTTGTACGGGGAGTTGCAGCTTTGTTTGAGTTCCATCATTCGTTTCCTACCCTTATGTTAGCACAAAGACACCATCTACCGTCACCAATTACGATACAGGATGAGAATGGCCGGTATTACCCACAAGCCAGCTGATGACGATCAAGCAAAGATGCACATATAGCCACCAGCCAATTTTTGTGATTTTGGATTAGATCACGCGGTACCCAAACACCCGGCTCTCGAACCTTCCCCATTTGCATAAAAATGTCACGCTATGGTGGAATGCTCAGAGTTCACCACATCTGCCAGTTCTCGAGAACACTGACGTGTATCATTGATGGCTACCGGTAATGCGTTTGAAAGATCTCGATCAAACGCCGATGGTCTTCCTGAAAGGGGAGAGCTGCTAATGTCAAAACGATCCTCCACAAAACGAGAAACTCATTTTCTCAAAAAAATGGTTCAAATGGCTCTGAGCACTATGGGACTCAACTGCTGAGGTCATAAGTCCCCTAGAACTTAGAACTACTTAAACCTAACTAACCTAAGGACAACACACACATCCATGCCCGAGGCAGGATTCGAACCTGCGACTGTAGCGGTCGCGCGGTTCCAGACTGTAACGCTAGAACCGCTCGGCCACCAGCGGCCGGCAAACCCATTTTCTCACCTTGATCTGTCCAATGGCATTATCCATATACACGACGCAAAAGTTTCTGGTTACCTCAGCTGCTGTCGCCGCTCTATTGAACCCAAATGTTCCGACTTCTCCACTTAGCACTCTATTTTCTAACGTCCATACCTCCGCCCATTATATCCAAATGCCAAAATGACGATATGTAAATTCAGACAGCAACAATGAACTACAAATAAAAATGACAATCGATAAATAAACCCATACCAACCAGAAAACGAACATGCAAAATAAAAACGTTACCCTGTTGTTCACTAACCTAATAAATAACCGCCGGAAGGGCAATATTTGGAACCCGAAAATTAATTGCGAGGCGAAATTTCATAGAGAAAACTTTATTTTATGCCGGGTCAAGTGGTCTGGAGATACCGGTACTAGGTCTGCCTCTTTTGATATTTGTGGGTTTGAGATCAAGAAATTCTATACAGCACATATTGGCTTATGTACCGTCACGATAAACGTTTCATTTGCGATGATGTTAATTGAAACTGTCACACGGTTAGATTTCTTGTGTTCATAGAATATATAAACATCAAACCTAATTTCTTGCCGTGCTCTGCCAGTGTTATTATCCCCATACACGACAAAAGAGAAAAAAAAATTTTTTTTCTGGGTTTAATATATTCATTGGTGACATTGCTGTTTCGTTAGGAAACGGTGCTAATTCATAAAGTGTGTATATGTATTGTTAAAAACCATTCAAAGGCCAAGATTTCACAAAATATTTTTTTTATTCAAGACAACTGGTTTCAGCAGTCTTAGCTGTCATCTTCAGGTCTTAAACATATTTATGGCTGTAATACATGTTCCCTTTACGCTGACCGCGTATAAAAGTTATCAAATGGATAAAACTCAGCACATTATAAACATTTGTCATTATCAAAATATTTAAAAAACACACAACATCTTCCCAAAAGGCCGTGTCCACATACATATTGTTCACAGATGCTTCTGGCAAGCAAGATTTATGTAACAAGCATCTGTGAGCAAAATGTTTATCGACATGGCTTTTTGGACAAAATGCCTGTGTGTTTTTAAATATTTTAGTGAAGACAAACGTTTATAAAGTTCTGAGTTTTATCTACTTGACATCTTGTGGACGACGCCAGCGTAAAATGAACATGTAGTACCACAGCAAAAAAATGTTTAAGACCTGAAAATAACAGCTATGACTCTTGAAACTGGTTGCCTTGAATAAAAAATACTTTGGGGTTTCTTGTATTTTGATGGTTACCAACAATTAAAACAGATCTCTCTTCAATTATCTCATAGTGAGAAAATTCAGTCAAAGTGTACGTGAACACTAAATTCTGCAGCTGCTGTTGTAATATTTAATGGACTCAAAATTTGTGATTTTATGCAGTTACTTACACGTAAATTCACACAAAACCAGAATGAAGGTATTGTATTTCATATTCTTCTTTTGGAGAAATAAGTATCAGTTTCTATTTCAGTAACATTAATTTCTACACTTCATTGTATTCTCAGGAACCTTGTATTTTCTGTGGGATTGAGATGGGGTGATTTAGCGGACCATTCGGAGGTGCGACAATGTGTCTGGGGGTTTTCATCAAACAAGAGCGCGTGCAAAGAGCACCGTGATGACGGCTGTCGTCATCTAGCAAGCCGGGAGCGTCCAGAGCGCACTGCTCATGCAGATGTAGAAGAAATATCAGCACTTGGTCATCCAGGTTCATATTCACTGTTACCCGCAACGGTGGTCCCAAGTCGTGGTCGGACGAACACCACAGAAATCAACACAGCACCGTTTGGACTTGAATTACAGTCTTTACACACAAAGCAACAAAATCACAACTCTCTGTATGTCCATCTTTTCGGATATGGTTGCGGGACTCGGCTGTTCGGTACAGAATGTCAAATTAAACGCCTTACAGCCGTTTAGTTTCCAAACTTATTTTATTTGGCTACCAGTTTCGGCGATTTATTACACCATCTCCAAGTACCTGACCGACGTGTAGCGAGATTCCACCTCGGTTCTAATCAAAACAGGGGCCAGCAATGCCGGTGTTAGTAGATTTCTGCTTGCTATAGCGATACCTTCATCCATCATCTGCCGATTGTTAGATAAACATTTTTATCTAACAGTTCGCAATTGTACTTCAACAAATAGGGCACGTTCATTCACGATGTGGCTGTGGTTCGTCCAGAAACGATATTTTCTATCAAGTCTTTACGTCGAATCATCGTACCGCACTGATTCCGTACAAATGACCAGCACGCACAAACCACTTCATTGTGCGACTTCACCTAACAGTTATTCTGCTGAGTAGTAGTTTCTCTAAACAGCCTCCTAATCGAGCAAGCCGGTTACGAAATTTTTACCTGTGGTTGTGGTACTTTTGGAAATTATCCGGTGTGCGGCTCTCTTTGTAAAGATAATCTCGGTAATGTAGTAGGGTGGAGCTACATACGTCTGCTTTCATGCCACAAACGTCTGCTTTCATACCTAGCAGCTACCTCGCCTCAAATAATGATCTCTAGCTTTGATTCTGGAGTCAAACAGTCTAAATATTGGATAGAATTGGAATTAATAAAATAAACAGATATACGAAAAAGATAAATGATTAATTAATAAAAAGGGTTCCATTCTAACGTCTCTAATTGATGTAAACCCCGGACAATTATGCTGAATAGCGTTATTTAAGAATGTAAATTTCAAATAAACAGTAGGTGTTCCTACGATAACTGAGTGTCACACAGACAGAAATAATCTTAGTAAATACGGTAAAGTTGCTTTGAGAGCGTTACGAAAATAATGGCAGGATCCCCAAGCTAAATAATCATCCAATAGTGGCGCAAAGCTAACTCAATTTCGAGACCACAATACACGAAATATTTGACAGCTCAAAACAGTTCCGAGTTGTACAGTGACACACAAGATGTATCAAACAGGAGCTCAAGCTCTGTCTATTCTCAGTTCCGTAAAGCAAGCGGTAAATGTTAAGAGTTCTACACTGGAGCATTCTCAGACCTCTCGAGTGTTAGAATCCCTGGGAAAGTTAAAGTCTTACAACGGCCAGCCACCGCCCAGAATCTGTTACCCATACGACCGAATAACGGTCTATATCACAGGCAGGTCCGCCTTCTTCAAGAACAAACGTAATAGTGTCTAGAATCGCTCCCTTGAGCACGTCACCCAAAAACACGTAGCGTTAAAACTGCCACGACTTATATCAGCGGTGGAGTGTCACATGACCGTCTAGAAGGCGTTTTGCAATATCTCCAGCGCTCCAAAGCGACCATTGTGATCCTTGTGTCAGGTTACCCTATGTATACAACCACTACATTAAACTAAAATTACAAGTGTGCTGTAAGGAAGAAGATAAACACCTCGGGATAGTAGTGGGACAAAAATACGGAAACACTAAAAACGAAACACGTTACCTTGCTTTGTACGTTGTAAAAAAAAGGCTGGCCTTCAAAACAGTTTGCAGTCCTCTCGGAATGGATAAGTACAGTCATCTACGGTTATCAGTGGAATCTTATACCATTCTGGCTACAAAATAATGGCAATTTCACGTAACGATGGTGAAAGAGGTTCCCTTTCACTCACCCTTTTCTCCAAAGTGGTCAAGTAAAGCTAAATAATACTGAGATCTGTTGATTGTGATGACCGAGGGAGATGCGGCAATTCATCCTCGTGCTCGCAAGATGACGATATAAGCTGTATGAACAGCCACTTCGTCGTCTTGGCATCACAGCTCCACCATCGTGGAACAAACATTTTACGATGCGATGACCATCATCAGTCAAAATGGTCACATACACTGATGAGCCAAAACGTTATGGCGACCTTTTAGTACTTTGTTTTCCGAGTTTGGAACGAAATACATCATAGATTCTGCGCCTCACCGACGCGACAATTTGTGGAGGTATGTGGCATTTCTACGCACAGGTCATGTAATTCGTGTAAATAACAGCCCGCTGTTTTGCTCCCGCGGTGATAGCGCCCGATAGCTACCCAGATGGGTCCCATTTGATTTATGCCAGGCGAATTTGGTCACCGAGACATCAACGTGAGTTCACTCCAATGCTCTTCAAACCACTGTAGCACGGTTCTTGGCCGCGAGACACGGACAATTACACTGCTGAAAGATGAAATCGCCGTTGAGGAAGACATCAAGCATGTAGGGATGCAGGTGGTTCGCAACTGTCAGCACGTCTTTGGTTACTGCCACAGGTCCCATGCAAGCACAGGAGAATGTCTGCCACAGCGTAATACTGCTTCCACCAGCCTGCATCCGCCGTTCACCTCGATGACGGTGTTAGTGGAGACGACCATCAATCTAGTGTAGCAAATATGTGCTTCTTACGAAGAACTGACACATTTCCATTGATCGAGGCCCGATAATACCGTGCTCATTGCAATCGTAACTGGCGCTGTCGTTGGGTCAATATGTGAACACGTAGGGGTGGTCTGCTGCAGAGCTCTATGTTTAACAATGTACGATGAACGGTGTGCTCCGAAACACTTGTGCGTTCAGCAGCATTGTGCTCTCTTGGCAGAGATGCCACAGAGCACCTTAGATCCTACTTTACAGAGTAGTCGTAGACGTTCAACCATTTAGCGACTAGTCGTAGTTTCAGTGACCTTCTACCCCTTTCCGTAACGCTGACGACAGTAGAACGTCAACATTCGACCAGTTACGCCGTTTTCGAGATACTCGTTCACAGGCTCTGAGTAATAATTATCCGCCCTTCGTCAAAGTCGCTTATCTCAACGGATTTTCCCGTTTGCAGCCCATACCGCTTCTAGGGTGATCCAGCGTCTGCTCCGCTAACATACTTTTGTTACCACATCATGTGCCCGCAACGCCACCAGGCGACATTCAGATCACTTTGCAATCCACTGAATATGGAGCCCCCTTCGTGTTGTTTCGTTTCTGAAAGAGTACGCGAGTGCGACATTCTGTTCTGCTGTCGTTCTCCTATTTTTCGTTAGAATCCCCTCCAGTGACTGTCTGTCACAGTTAGGCAACACACACTTTCATCAGCGTTGCGACTTAACGGATGTTGTTTTTGCGCTTTCCTTGTATGAGGTATGCATTTTCGATAAGAAGCCTCTTGAAAAACCAAAAACTTCGGCTGTCGTGGTTATCGAAGCACCCACCATACGACCATCGTACGAGCACCAACAAACATTTGTCTGACCACGAATGGCACTTCTGACATGTTGATGACATTGCACAAGTGCCGTTCGTAGTCAAATAACAGTCCAATGCGCAGACTTGGCAAGCATCTGTATTTATGTTCAGGCATGCATTTCGCGCGTTGTTCCCATATTTTTGTCCAACCTTGTATAACCATGCAAGGGAGCTTGGAGGAGGTCGTCTTCCACGATTTCATATCTCTTACCGCCATCCTGAAAATATCTTCTGTGTTACAGAACAAGATATGCTGTGAATTTCGTGCCTGTAAGGCACCTGGCAGACGTCCAAAACAATAAGAAGTAATGAGCCGCCTGCTCGGCGAAACGAAACGAAAGAGGAGAGAGAAGCAACTTAGTTGGACCGGCTCCAGCGCTAGCACAGCGCGCCCTTATCGATACGAGAAATTCAACTTTTCTCTTCGAGAATTTCGACGGCACCACTCAAACGATAACCAAAATGAAATTCCTGAAAAGGACAGCCGAGTCTACACTTCTACTAAAATGTGTTTCCAAATGTTACGTGTAAAGATTGCAGGGACTGCAGATAGTCTACACGGGCGATGGAAAAAGGAGCAATCTTCCTATCACGTTATTTCTGGAACTGTTGTAGTCATAAGATGAGTTTTTTCACAACGCATAACCAAACTTAGTATTTTTAGTGTTTAGTGTTTACTCCTGTTTCTTTCGCAACTTTTATTCTTCGTTTACTTCAATCGTCAAATGTCGCAACGGCATAATTCCCTAGGACGTGATGGTTTCACACTCAAATCAAACGGTTTTGGAATCGTGACCAAATAGCATTGTTGAAATGCTCATTGTCATTTTCAATCTTTGATGTCGGACTTCTTCTTTCGAATGGTTCTGTATCTGCGAAATCTCTACAAACTGGTTTTGTTACCTCAAAATGAGCACCAGGCTTACTGTTTTAATGAGTTAACTGAGTACTGTCTTTTAAACTGCTTTTCAGTACTTGCACCCTCCTATGGACCTGTGAGGAGGTTGCTGATCACTAGAGACCTCGTGCGAGAATGTTGACCATAAGGTCCCCCTCAATACATTGAGAATATTTTTATTGTTTCTAAAAGCTTATCCAAATTTCTGATACAATGAAACTGATTTAGTTTCCATGATGGAAGATGAAATAAATGGTAAGTATTGTACAATGTTATAACAAAACGGTCCTTTGAAAAATATACTTTGAAAAATATACTCCTTCAGTTACACCCCATCATCACTCGCATCAACAAAAAAACAAGAAACATCTGAAACGCGACCAACAGCTGCACATAAAAGCCTTGTTAAATCACCGCCTTAAAATTATACGATACTTCAATAAAAAATTTTAAGCGATCGGATGAGTCACTCCATAAAAAAAAAATTACAATGAAATGGGTATCATTGAAAAATTATGTAAATATAATGTTAGCCTAACAAAGCCAACAATACACACTACCAGCAAAAGTTTTCAGTCATCAATTAAAAATACATTACTTAAATGCAGAAACACATCGTACAACCTAAAAATATCAGCAACATAAATATTTTCTCCTTTTATTATTAAGTACAACACAATATGGTTTAGGTTTTAGCCTCTTCAAAATATCCACCCCCTTGCCCTCAGAACAGCTGCATAAACTCTTGGCATTCTGGAGATAAGACTTTGTAGTGTTTTTGTAGATATTGCAGTCCAGCAAGCCTGTAGATTATTCTATTGTTATTCAACATCAAATTACCTCAGTTTTCTGTCCTTCCTGTCAAATTCATCCCAGAACAGTTCAGTAGGATTTAAGTCAGGTAACTGACTTCGTCAAATCATATTCTTCAGTTCTCCACATTTTTCTTTTCTATTAATATACCATCTTTACAATTTAGAAGCACGGTTGTTCATCAGTATCCTATGATATTCTTCTTTCGTTACTCTTCCATTAATTCTCAATAGACCACCGACTTTTTCACTCACAAAACATCCCCACATCATCACTGACCATGCATCGCCGGTGCCATCACATATTACTCTTCAAACGTTCTTCCCAAGTCGAAGAATAAACATTCGACGATGCCTTCCAAATATTTCAAACTTATATTCATCCTTGAATAACACCTTGGACAATTGCTGCACGCTCCAGTTTTCATGTTACTGTGCCCATTGCAATCGTTTCGCCTCATTTTGCCTGCTACAGACCCCTTTACACCTTGTTTATGCAGACGATGTTACACTGTTGAGACAGAAATTGGAGCTCCTCGCATACTAATTGTTTCCTCGCAAATTTCACTGCTGTGTGAGTGCTTGTAGGTTCACTCTGCACACTTATGAAGTGACTTCCCCTGTATGAAGTTACTCGGGTTCTTCCAGATCGTGAAATACTTGCATTCGCAATAGTTTGCTTGAACCGTTGCAACGTGTACTTCACTTTAGATTGTGATATACCAACGTTTGTTGCTATTGCCCTACCAGAATAGCCTTCCTGATGCAAAGTTACATTTACAGCAAGTTTTTGAATTTCAGTCTCCTACTGCCGCCCAATTTGGAGGTGTTACAGTATGAACCTGATTAGTTATACAAATGCTCTTCTAAATGCACACATCGCACTGTAAATTAAAGCCAACTGTTGCTTCACAGACAGCTGATGGACTGATGCCTGTTCGAATGGAAGCGTCATAGATGAAAGCGCGTCAGTGTTGTGTTGGATGCTCACAGTACCCCTCTGGGTGAACAACCAGACAGCCGGCCAGTGTGGGCAAGCGGTTCTAGGTGCTACACTCTGCTACGGTCCCAGGTTCGAACCCTGCTTCGAGCATGGATGTGTGTGATGTCCTTAGGTTAGTTAGGTTTAAGTAGTTCTAAGTTCTAGGGGACTGATGGCCTCAGATGTTAAGTTCCATAGTGCTCAGAGTCATTTGAACCAACCAGGCAAATACGCAACAAGGGCCCCTAGTGTTTACTTGTTTACACTTGTTTTATTATCAGAATGTGGATACGACAGAATATTCAGAACAAAAATCCTCTTTTAATCACAAATACATAATTGTGATAGGTGATATGTGAAATTAAAAAGCAAATTCCAGAATTTAATTAGGTACCAAATACGCTATCTAAAGCTGATTTAAGGTACGGTTTATGCTCCATTTAACCTTCAAGACCAGACCAATTGTTTTTCATTCAATAGGGAACTGAGTATCGAAGCTTATAGAATAGTTCCGAATTTTGCATTTTTGGTTAAGTCATATGGCTAGTGGCAGAATTTGCCTATGTGCCGTTTCAACGAATATAGCGTCTCAACTAACAGAACACCACCAGTTGGGGGTCTTCTGTCACTTCTCGAAGGCATTTTATTATGTCAGTCGTAATATTGCTCACACAAGTTAAGTTTTACGGAATTCGTAGTTCATCAGATGCAAGTTTAATTATTATTTAAGAAACAGAACGCAGAAAGTTGCTGTTAAAGTAATACAAAGGTGGATGCTCCAGCAAATGTACAAGTGTACGGGGAGAAATTAGAATAGAATCATTGTCTAACTACTGCTCTTGGTTCATGTTGGTGATCTGTGGTAAATGCTTACAAATGCAAAAAGTATTCATAGCGCAAAGGAAAGAGAATTACGTGTGAGATTCATAGAGGTTCGTACGCTCGCGACTCTTTAAACAGTTGAGAATGTTAATCACAGCCTCACAGCTCATTCATTCATTTTTGAAATTTGCTGTCGATAATCCATCGAGTTTCAACGGGAGACAGATATTCACAAGTACAACACTAGAAGGATAAAATGATGTGCATCACCTTTTAATTAATCTAACTTTGACATGGGAAGGAATAAAATACACAGCTATAAAACCCTTTGACAATATACCCTCGTAAATGAAATGTCTGACAGTGAGCAGGATTGTTTTAAAACGCATATGAGAGATGTTTCCCCTCAGTAATTACTTCTGCACTACGCAGGAATTTTTGAACTGAAATAATTAGTCAGCTCTGCAGAAAAAGCCTGTAAACGGCCAGCATGTGCGTGCATAAATATTTTTTCATTCTTTAGATGCTCCATGTTTTTTTTATGTAGGCACATTCCACATCATAACATCTATCGCGAACATGATCCATGAAATGAGTAACTAATTAATTAAATAGGCAAGTAGAACTTTCAGGTTGATTGTGTATCCACTTAAAAATTAGGGATGGTAGAGGATCACATAGCACGACCTCCACAGACTTCACAATCGTTTGTTTGTAATCCTAAGTACCCATGTTGGAAATGTTTGCTCCAGGTATGTAGGGAATCTCATTTTTCAACATGCAGGATTTCAGTGAACCGAAGCCTAGGTTACTAAGATTGTTATGGATACCAAAGATGACCGATACTAACGAAAAGAGGAAACTTCAAAGCTCCTGGTGGGCGGGGCAGGTGGGAGGTGATGGTTGCAAACTGCAGTGCAGCGGGCATTTCGTATCAAATTCGGTATTCAACCACCAACTCGCAGAAGCACTAGCCGATGGTTTAAACAGACTGGGAGAGTGTGCAAAAGAAAAAGCACAGGCCGACTGCGTGTGTCGGAGGATGTTTTGTGCGCACTCCCATTAAAGTCTACCAATAGAGCCATTCGAGAACTTTGAATACCCCAAGCAACTGTATGGAAAGTTCTGAGACAACGTTTGCCGTACAGGCCCTACCGATTACAACCTCTGTAGGCTCTCAACCCCAATGAAAAAGAGAAGCGTCTAGCACTTTTTGGTCATCTGCTAGCAAAGATGGAGGATGACACATTTCTATATCTTGTAATTTTTAGCGGTGAAGCGACGTTACATCTTTGTGGAAAAGACAACAGACACATTCACTATTACAACAGGAAAGAGACTCACCGAAGATCAACGTGTTCTGTGCAATATCCCGTGCAAAGGTTTATGGACCATTTTTAATTGCGGAAAGAACTGTAACGGGAATGGCGTACCTGGACGTGTTGGAACAATGGCTGTTCCCTCAATTTGTGCAAGATTCCCTGGACTTCATTTTCCAACAGGATGGAGCTCCGCCCCATTTGCACCGTGAAGTACGAGGCTTTCTGAATGACTCCTTTCCTCAACGCTGGATCGGTCGCATGGGACTTGAGGCCCTGGCTCGGTACATCTGGCCACCGAGATTTCTTGATCTCACGCACTGCGACTATTTCTTATGGGGTTATGTGGAGGAAGCTGTTTACGTCCCGCCTCTACCAACCATCTGAACGATCTGCGGAACCGGATCACTGCTGACGTGCGCTCAGTAACAGCAGATACGCTTTCGTGTGTGTGGACGAGTTTGGCTAGCGCGTCGATGTTTGCCGTTCAGGCAACGGTGGACTCATTGTAAATTTACGACATTTGCCACATTTCTAATTATTAAATAATTATTAAAAACTAATTAATTACAGATAATTACAAATTATTAAATTTATTAAATCGATACCAAACATTATGAAAAAACTTTGAGACTTCCTGTTTTCATTGGTATAAAGATTGTTCATTCTGCGTTTGTCCTTGAATAAATATGAAGTTTTGAAAATGGGTCCATCATTTAGAATACCCCTGTAGATAGTCCCCGCTCGCTATTAGGCTCTTTGGGCTCAATAGCTTCTTGAGCGGTTTGATGCCTGCAGAGGACAGTTCGGTGGACCAGCATTTAAACTCTGTCGCTGCCAGGAGGCGCTGTCGAAGTGACGGGCGGTTGAGCGGTATGTTTGACCGAGGCTCGAGTAAACGCCGTGACCGACAGTATCTTTTTTTTTTTTTTTTTTTTTCTTCTTAACGAAACTGGCGAACTGGCGAGATAATCCCATCGCCCTTAGAATTAACGAAATAATAATCCTCTAAGATAGATTACGTGTTTTCTGATTTCCCAATAATGTTCCATACAAGGTTCACACAATTCCCATGTTACCAATTGCCATATCATTAGTATCATAGAACAGTCTACTCTAGTGATGCCCAGAAGGCCAATGTCAAATCTTGGTTATAGGCAAGTCAAGGGCAGTTTGAAAGTCCGAGTGACATAGATCCAGGGGTGAACTCAGGCAATTCCTGGACGAGGTGCCTTAGTCAACCCGGAACACCTTTTGATAACCATGAACCATTGCAACTTTCAGAAATCTTGCAAAGGTAGTGGTATATTTCCGGTCAGATTCTGCCTGGCGATGCTGGCTCCGCAGGTAGTCCATGAAAGAGACAGCATCGGTGAGGGAAAGGTCATAGATCGTGAAAATGGTGTGGCCCAAGAGCCACACCATTGCGTTACGTCGTGGTCGGGGGTTGGTCTGATTATCAGGGGTAAGGAACCAGTCGATTGACACATTGTCTGGTGTCGTCCCACCGATCAACGCTAATAGCACACGTGCAAGCTCCCACACTTCTGTGACGTGGGGGCATAAGATGCTCTCTGGTGTCTACGCCACCACACCGGCCGCAAGCAGCCGAGGGCCGTAGGCGGATGGCCGCCAGGCGATGATTAGTGGGTACTAAATTGTTTACGACACGATACCAAATGGTTCAAATGGCTCTGAGCACTATGGGACTCAACTGCTGTGGTCATCAGTCCCCTAGAACTTAGAACTACTTAAACCTAACTAACCTAAGGACATCACACACATCCATGCCCGAGGCAGGATTCGAACCTGCGACCGTAGCAGTCGCACGGTTCCTGACTGCGCGCCTAGAACCGCGAGACCACCGCGGCCGGCGACACGATACCATAGCGCTGAAACTTCCGTGGGAAGGGCTGGGTTGTTGATATTAGCCCAAGCTTGGTGCCAGATGACCGACGGTCGTCTGTCCTCTAATTTATGTGGTGTGGGCAGGCCTCGAAGGGCCTGGTAAAGGCGCTTCGAAGTACGTGCCTTGTCACTGGCCACTGTTAGGACGCAACTTTGATTGAGGTAATAGTCCTTCACTGTCGTCATCCGGAACGGTATATGTGTCAGACATACCGGTGCACGCGCCGATCGTGGGCGATAACGGTCGAAAAGAACCGCTGTTGTCCTACCTGGATCAGTTTCACGCAAGGTGGCGATACGGTGAATCAGGAGGGCCGCACATTTGCGGGGAAAGTCAATGAGGCCAAGGCCACCATCGACCTTTGGCAGTGTACAAGTCTGCGCATCAACTTTGAACAGTGCATGCCGCCACAAGAGCCAATATACTGTTTCTGAGATGGCTCAGCCGGTTTGGTCCGATGCTGAAAGCTGCGCTTTTGGTCACTGAGCGTTACGTGAAATTAAGTGTCGGCTGGGGTCATGAAGACAGCCTTTTGAGGAAGCTATCTCTGCGTTAGGCTCGGAATCCAATATTAATTTGCAAGGAACCTATGTCCACAGTGATGCTACGCTGGGTTCCTACTTGTCAGTTTCAAGAACCGGATGCATGGGCATCTGGTGAGTAGCAACCATTATTTCTTGATTCGTAGCAAACTCGTCGTAACACACACTTGATGGCAGTCCTTGGTCGGGTTGGTCTTAACTTACACTTAGATCTCCAAGAAATTACGGTGAGCGTCCGATTACAGTGTGCATGATTACGTTACAGCGTGCATTTGCTATTCTAACTTGCCATCCTGACACGTAAACATTTTCATTCACGAATACTGTTAATGATATCACTCAAGTTACTTCTCTGTGAATGTGTGCGACTGAAGTAGTGGTGGTCGAGCTGTTTGACTAAGTTTCGCCGCACCTATACTTAAAATTTGCTTATTTTGAAATCAGGTGCTTCATGAGCAACGTTAGCTTTTTCCAAGTGTATTTACCGTGTCTATTTGTGTTGTAAATGCGGTTTGTTTGTTAGTGTTTCGTATGTTTGTGAGTTAAGGAGCATTGCTCTCTCATTTAAATATATGGCCGACAGTCAGCCTACAGAAATTGTGAAACAAAGCCGGTTGCCTAGGACCGCGTGCCACAAAGGCCGCAGATTCATCACGAGATGGGAAAATTCACAGACGTCTATTGTCTAAATGGTTCAAATGGCTCTGAGCACTATGGGACTCAACTGCTGTGGTCATTAGTCCCCTAGAACTTAGAACTACTTAAACCTAACTAACCTAAGGACATCACACACATCCATGCCCGAGGCAGGATTCGAACCTGCGACCGTAGCAGTTGCACGGTTCCGGACTGCGCGCCTAGAACCGCGAGACCACCGCGGCCGGCGTCTATTGTCTATTGAGGCCTACGCCCTGTAGTGTGTGAGTGAGACAGGCAAGAACCTACGTCATAGAGAAACCCAGCAGAACCCGATTGTGGCCAAAGAGACGTAGCGGTGTTTAAATATGGTTGACCTAAGATCGGGCAAAAAGGGAAACATTCATGAAAACTATTTAATTCTGTAATAGTGGAGGGTATGAAGCCACAGTAATTTTAATCAACTACCCTTCATAAATTTTCATGGTGATCCCAATAAAACTTGAATATTGAGCATATCTATAATAGTTTAGGATTTACTGTCAAAGAGAAATTAAGAAATTTTGTAACGAAGACCTGAATGCTAAAATCTGAACGGTTTGGTCGACCTTAGCGATCGACATTTTATATAGAAGTGCATAATTAAAATGACAAACGTTGTAAATATCAACTCAGCAACTTTATTGGTTTAAATGATATAGTAAATTTAAATTATCATTATTTACAGTTAAGCATCAGATCATAATTTTCTCCACACAAAACACATGTGACAGCATGACACCTCATTGAATCATTTTGTACTGGAACATTTATTGTAAAGTTTAGTGCATAATGGTTACTTTTGTTCTTCATTTACTTATCAGCAAGCACATTGGTGCAAGGCTATTGGCCGTGACATTCAAAGTTAAGAAGGGAATTGTATTGATTTTATGTAAAGGAATTTAACGTTTATTATGTAATGGATATTATTGTTTATTTATTTAGAACCTGAAAGTGGTCAAGCTTTGATTCTTTAAATATGTTAAAATATAAAGTAATGTAGAATAAGCTGTAGCGAATCAGATGGACGGCTGCAGGAAAGGAAACTGAGCTAGTCAGTTGAGCGAAGATGTTCGGCGAGCGGGAAGCGTGGTCCGAGACGGGCAGAGAGCAGTTCTGGTCGAGACACCAAAGGGGGCAATTCGGTTGGAGACGCGAAAGCGGACAGTCGGTCTTTAGAAAGCTAGGAAGTGAAACAACTTAGATAATTTCGCGTTATATGATATCGCAGGTCTTAGTCTCTGAGTGGTGAGCAGCCACTTGCCTGGTGCGAACGTTTCTCGTATATAACTTGTATTTCGCGATGAGATTGTTAATGATCGAACTGTGTCAAATCGAAATGCGCTCGAGTGTAACAGTAACTTTAAATACGACCACTTTCGCTATTACTTTGCTCTCTGAATAGACATTATTCTAACAAAATCGCAACTGTGTGACCCACATCATTATGGGTCGTTAATTTAGTTCCCAATATTATTATCACTGTTATTATATGTTTTGTTAACTATATAAGTCGCAAACTTGCAATGTGCCGGGCAATTTAACCAAAGGGTCACAGATGTCTAATTTAGGGCGTGTAATGCGATCACGTGTTGTTCAACCCCTAGACGAGTTTGAGCGAAGATATTTCGTCGAAGAGGAACCGCGTGTTAGCCCTTACATCTATGCTTGTTAGCTCGCATGTTACAAGATAGTTTGACGTATGCGTTGTTTGTATTGTATGTCCAGCTAAAGAGGCCTGAGTACGATAAATGCCTTTACTCAGAGTGCCTATATGTCTAGTGGCTATCTCCATTCACACTTAAGCGAAGGATGAGAAATTGCTTGGCCCTGCAACTCGTACTTGTACCATATTCTGAATTTGATTTTTTCAAGTTATCCTGCTTGCTTGGAACCAGTGGTCTTCCTTCTAATTATCTGCAAACAGTGATAGTGGATGGCTGACGTTGATGACCTGTTAGTGATTTTAAATAAGTTTTTGAAACTTGTGATACGATTAGATTTCTGTGCTAAGCACCTATCAATTTTTTTAACTGAATGTTTTCAATGTATTATTTCTTTTAATTTCATTCAATCATTTCTGAAAGTTATATAATAGCTAGCAAAATCTGTGTTGTTGGAAATTAATTTGGGGGTAACTGTCTTGCATTATTTTCTGTGTATTTATAAACTGGTTCCTGTATCTAATAAATATGTTAATCAATTTCTGGCCCAGTATCCTTCCACCCATCACCAGCTCCCTACCACATTGCAACGTCCTGTTACTTGTACCCAAATAAGTAGAGCACTTGAGCCTAAAAAGTAATTCAGAAGTTTCATTAATTGACAGTGTAAAAGACTGTGTGCCAGTTTTATGCGCGACAAATGGGCGGCCGAGGAATGAAAAAAGGTAAAGATGAATCGATGGCAATGTTTTTAATAGGTTACGGTGGGTTGTGAAATTAAAACCACAATGAAACTCCGACGAAGCTTTGCGTAGGTGTGTTGGGCAGTGTCCTTTGTAGGGAAGGTAGGTACTGATGGGCCACATAAATAAAATACGTAATAACATCCTCGGATATTTTACTAAATGTTTAATTTTCAGGGAAACTGGAATATTTTGTTTTGCGTTTCTCCATAGCAGACACAGAAATCGTAAATATTCACTGTTAATGAAATATTTGAAACATCAATGCTTGTGTTATCGGCCCAATCAAGCAGAATGGTCTCCTTCGTTGAGCAGGCAGGTTCCGTGAATGAGCTATTTGTAATAACTGTTAAATAGTACACTCATCTAAATATGTGTCAATATATTTCATTTTTTTTGTTCACAGAAGTTTATCATTGACATCTGAAACCGAATAACATGAATCTGAAACCAAGGTGGGTAAAAGTAGAAATTTATTCGTCCAAGGTGAAAAGACAAAAAACATGCTGTTGGTCAAAACACTTAAAAACTATTAGAAAACATATAATCAAACCATTACTTAAATTTTATTCACAGCCTGTTACTTAGCCGTAAGAGTCGACAAAACGCCAGGTGGCTCATTCAAATGCCATTGGTTAATAACACATGGTCTCCGTCCACCGCACGTAACTCTATATTGTGAATATGGTAAGATGTTGAGTATTGTTCCTACTCTCTAATTATGGCTGCTGGAACTTAATCAGTGCTACCATATAACTACAACGATTCAGTTATTAATACCAGTCAACTACAAGAAGATAGCGCAAATCCTACCGTTTCCCACAGTTACGTCGAAGAAAAATCTCACCATTATGGTGGTGAAACCTTCTCAACATGGGGTATACTTAATGTCCACTAGCATGTGCCTAATATCAGTATCTACAGAATAATGGAGGCAGTCCGTCGATGGAGACGGTCCATTGGTAGCAACATTCCTCTACGTACGTCCTCGTGTCACGTCATACTTCACAGTTCCGAGCGAAGAGTGATCACAGGAAGACGCCTTGAACAATAATGTCCCTCCATTGGTGAATATCGTGTTATCATTTGATTTTTCATGTTGAGGGGCTCCACCTGATTTCAAGCAGCCCAAGTAATGTAACTGTCGTGCGCGATAGCGAAGTACGGTAGCGGTGCAGGGACTTTGAAGCAGTACATACAGACGTTCATGATGCAGGCGGTCAGGGAAGGAAGCGAGTGTCACCCGACGATGTTGTTCAGCGAATCAGGTGATTCGAGAAAATCGTCTACGAAGGGCGGTGCAGAACAAGCGAGGAGGATTTCTCTTTCTTCGTGACAACGCTCGGACGCGCACTGCAGCTGCAACAAAGACAGTCCAACATTTTCAGTGGGAACTATTCGACCATCCACTCACTATACTGCCCGGACAAGGCTCCCTATTATCTTTCATCTCTTTGCTGCCACGACCTGGTGGCTATGAAAACAGCATTTTGGCTCAGACAGCGAGCTGCAGATCGGCGTAGATAACTGACGGAAATCACAGACTTCTATGACGAGGGTGAGGAGAAGCCGGGAGATGTAGCTAAATTTTGAAAGTAAAACATTTTTTATTTTTACTGTAGTTTCCTTTTCGCGACCCATTGTACTTCACAAAGATCCTCGAACGTACACTATGCGATCAAAAGTATCCGGACACCCTCATAAACATACGTTTTTGCTATTAGATGCATTGTCCTGCCATCTACTGCCAGGCACTCCATATCACTGACCTCAGTAGTCATTAGACATAGTGACAGAACAGAGTGGGGCGCTCCGTGGAACTCACAAATTGCGAACGTGGTCAGGTGATAGGGGGTCACTTGTGTCATACGTCTGTACGCGAAATTTCCTCACTCCTAAACATCCCTAGGTCCACTGTTTCCGATGTGATAGTAAAGTGGAAAGGTGAAGGGACACGTACAGCACATAAGCCTACAGGCCGACATCGTCTGTTGACTGACAGAGGGTCGTGATGTGTAATAGGCAGACATCTATCCAGACCATCACACAGGAATTCCACACTGCATCAAGATCCACTACAAGTACTATAACAGTTAGGTGGGAGGTGAGAAAACTTGGATTTCATAGTCGAGCGGCTGCTCGTAAGCCACACATCACACAAGTAAATGCCAAAAGACACATCGCCGGGTGAAGGGAGCGTAAACATTGGACGATTGAACAGTGCAAAAATGTTGTGTGGAGTGGCGAATCACGGTACACAATCCGGCGATCCGATGGCAGGGTGTGGGTATGGCGAGTGCCCGGGTAACATCATCTGCCAGCGTGTGTAGTGCCAATAGTAAAATTCTTAGACGGTGGTGTTATGGTGTGGTCGTGTTTCTCATGAATGGGGCTTGCAACCCTTGTTGTTTCGGGTGGCGCCATCCGAGCACAGGCTTACATTGATGTTTTAAGCACCTTCTGGCGTCCCACTGTTAAAGAGCAATTCGAGGATGGCGATTGCATCTTTCAACACGATCGAGCACCTGTTCATTATGCGCGGTCTGTGGCGGAGTGGTACCACGACAATAAGATCCCTGTAATGGACTGGTGTGCACAAGGTCCTGACCTGAATTCTATAGAGCATCTTTGGAATGTTTGGGAACGCCGACTTAGTGCCAGGCCTCACCGACCGACACCGAAACCTCTCCACAGTGCAGCACTCCGTGAAGAATGGGCTGCCATTCCCCAAGAAACCTTCCAGCACCTAATTGAACGCGTACATGCGAGAGTGGAAGCTGTCATCCAGGCCAAGTGTGGGCTAACACCATATTGAATCCAGCATTACCAATGCAGGGCGCCACGAACTTCCAAGTCATTTTCAGTCAGGTGTCCGGATACATTTGATCGCATAGTGTATGTCTACATCTATTTTTACTTTTTTTACTAGTCGATCCCATTTTGTTCGTTATTGGCAGTGGTATTTGTTCGGGACGGACTTCCCATGACGCTTATTCAAGTTTACTCTTGATCCATTCACTCAGTTTTTTATTGTAGAGGTCAGCCAACCCTCTGGCCGAACACGCTGGTCTACCGTGGTGGCTGACCACTCACCTATCGGCGTGGACAGCAAGTGCTTAAGAATTGCCGGGTTCTCTAGTAAGTAATAAAAGTGTACGAAGATACAGTGTATTTTATATCAAATACTCTGGTGAAAACTAAAACTAAATTCAGACCGAACAGGCCATGAAGGTCCAACGGTACTGACTGCCCCCGTGACAGCCTCAGCCCACAGGCATCACTGAATGCAGATTTGGAGGGGCATGTGGTCAGCACACCGCTCTCCCCACCGTATGTCAGTTTACGAGACCGGAGGCGCTACTTCTCACTCATGTGACTCCTCAGTTTGCCTCACAAGGTGTGAGTGCACCCCGCTTGCCAACAGCGGTCTTCAGACCGGAAGATCACCCACGTGCTAGTCCAGCCCCAGAGTGCTTAACTCCGGTGACCTGACGGGAACCGTTGTTACCGCTGCGGCAAGGACGCTCTCTGGTGAAGCGAGATATAATCTCAGTAAGTTTTCGCTGAATTATCCATACATGAAACAGATATACCATAACAAATAATACACGCCATCCAAGCTGCATTTTAATACATTTAAATAAATTACATGCCTAACTAAACTATTCCTTACGAGAATTTTTATTTCACTAATGATAAAATGTTTTTATGTTCAGAATAAAAAAATTGAATCTAATTAATTGAAACCCTGGATGACGTGTCCAAAAAATGAAATAATACCCGTATTGTGCTGAAAGGCACATCAAAAATTAATACAAAACTTCAAAGAAATATAAAAATGTTAATATCCGTGTAAAAATGTAAACTACTAATTAAATCTATTTCTTTGGTGATCTAGATTTTTGTCTTACTGAAATGGGTTTTTCGTCATTCTTTTAAGTGCAAAATAATTAACTATTTCAGAGAAACTAATAGTTCGTGTTCTTAAGTTTTCTACATAACTTGTACATCCCACACCTTCATCTTTACTTTACGAATAACTGTAAAATGAGTAGCAATGGATACTTTTTACTGGATCGTACATTAACGTCTGTTCCTCTCGTACTAACGAATAGAGCACAGGAAGACAGGAAGGAAGGAAGATTAAAGTTTGCTGTCCCTTCGGCATCGCATGTGAGGTAATCTTATCCGCACGATCTCCTCGGAATAAACATGTAGGGGTCTACGAAGCATTTGTAATTTCCACGCTGACAGGCGAGTCTAGGAATTTTCCAAGCACTTTCTTGTGAGATGTATGGCATTTTATTTCGAGTTGTACCAGTAACAATTTTCATTATTTCTGTTACAGTCTCTAGCCTGTCAGACGAACCTGTGACCATACGCTCCACCTTTCTGCTACGGACACTATTTCCAAATCGGACAACGATTCGTGACACTCGTAGAACGTATTTTCAAAAATATTGTTAACTTGGAAAAAGAAAGCTGACCTTTTACAGCTGCCATCGGTTCTATTAGATACATCAGGAGGGCTTTAAGAAAAGTTCCTATCAACATTAGTAGTGTAGGAAACGAAAGAGAAGTGTCATGAGAAAAGGTAATTGAAATACGAAACAGCGTTATTTTTCACATCTACCCCACATGCGACAGATACGAAAAAAGATTATGTTACTACTTACGTGCCTTCAATATACTTCATTCATTAAAACCAGGATCAATAAATGTTATTAAGGGGTAAAAAAGTGTTCTCTTCGGCCCAGATACGGACTACGTCAGTCTGACGTCCTCGCAAAACTCGTCGAAGTGTTTCTCTACAGCTTTCATTCATTGTCCGGCACTTTACCCTCTATGGCCAACATACAGGGGAAGAATAAAAATATTGGAATACCTAAGACACAACATGTTACCGTGTCTAATGTGGTGTAGGAAACCCGTTGGCATTCAAAGCAGCTTTCAGTCAACTCGAAATGGATAAATACAAAGTTGGGAGCGAGACTTTCTTTTGTTTGTTGTTTGTGGCCGGGGGGGGGGGGGGGAGGGGGGGGGTTTAGTTGGTGGGAGGCGGCATCACTTCTTCATAAGCCCAGTAGCAATGTCCAGGTTAGACCATCCTAGTTAACCTGCGGTTCCGGATAGACCATGGGGAGGATGTAAAACGGGCTGCCACAGTACACACCATAAACAGGAAAAAAAGGTACGGCACAGCGGTCATTGATTTTTGTTCTGTCTATTAGGTGCATTATGATGATTACCCGCTGTCTACATGATCACCTGGTTTCATACAGAGGATGAGGATGAAAGGCCTCTGTTGAATTCCTTTGCCGGCCGCGGTGGTCTCGCGGTTAAGGCGCTCAGTCCGGAACCGCGCGACTGCTACGGTCGCAGGTTCGAATCCTGCCTCGGGCATGGATGTGTGTGATGTCCTTAGGTTAGTTAGGTTTAAGTAGTTCTAAGTTCTAGGGGACTGATGACCACAGATGTTAAGTCCCATAGTGCTCAGAGCCATTTGAACCATTTGATTCCTTTCATGTTAATTTCTTAAATCTGTTGTCATTTACGGCATAAATTCCTCTTCTAAATTTACTGTGGTGTTTCTGACTATCTGGGAGGAGACTGAGCAGTGAAACGTGTTACTTTTACACATAAACAAGAACGATCTGTCACACTACTACACTTTAAAACACAGTTTATATGTAATTCATGTCACCCAGTCTCATATGGAACCTACATCCGCTTTCTTTCATATACTGTATGTAATAAGATACTGTCATCCCCCTTCCCTTATGTGTGAAAGAATGAATGAGCAAATGTATTTCTAGTTGCATGCTTGATGGTAGCAGACAAGCCTGTCTGCTAGAGAACAGGAGAACCAACGTCGGAACAGGTAGCTACGCTTTCTTAAAGCAGAGAGGTTTCTATTCTTAGTATGGTCCTGACCGTCCCTTGTCATGTTGGTATAGGAAGCTGCCTCTCTGGTCACTTCCGTTTGTATCTGTTAAGCACGCTCGGTAGGGACCCACGGCAGTCTGTCCGCGGCGAGCGTCTGAAGTGGTAAGATCTCCAGCTAAGTGCGTGTCTGCTAAGTCCGTAGGACAATGGATTTCTTAAGTTCAGCCTAACTGAAAATTTAATCACCTTTATTTCAGGTTTAGCTCTAGAATATCTAATGTTATCTTAAATTGCAGCGCAGTGTAATTCGAGTGTGAAGTTCAGAATATCTTCCGGTAGTTGCTTTGTCACTAATTTGTGAGTAAAGTGGAACCACGTGTTGATCAGTAACTCTAAGATCATCAATCTCAAAAGCGAATGTGCGTGACATTATAACGTCTCGTCTTGACAGTATTTTTCAATATAGCAACTTTTCTTTATATTCAATGCACGTGGGATGTACTTTGTGAGACCAGTACCACGTGCGTATACAATTGTTTGACCCATCTGGTTAATAATAAGATGATAGTAACCAGTTCGAGGTTTTTCTTTTGTAAATTGCGTTTCGATGTAATTTATTTTAATTATCAAAATTATTGTGCAGTTACACTCTTTGTGTAAACCAAGTTGGCCACGTGAAGCATGTGGTGTAAGCATCAAAGTAGCCCTCAGCAATTCTTTTCGGGAAGATTTCACAGAGAGTTAGTATAAATTTAGTATACCAGTGTGTGGTAATTTCATGACGGACAGGAATGCGCTACGAACGTAACTTCTTTGGGTGAAAATTGAATTAGTAGGTTGTGGTTAATTTCCTCTTGGATATGTTTCAATGTTCTTCGTGTGTTATTTTATGAATGCAGTATTGTATGTAGTCTCCCAATCTTGGCTCCCTATTTGATGTCTTCCGTAAGATTACCAACTCACATTTTCACAATCCTAAATAAGGCACCAGTTTAGTTATGAATCAAGTTTGATATGCTGAAATTTTGACGGAACAATGATCAATGTTAAAATAAATGTCCAAATATAAACTGATTTATTTCTTTTTATTTAAATTGTCTTATATATATATCACCGGTTATCGTAGGATGAGTACTAAAAGATTATAATTAATGTTAGTCTGGTTGGGAATTTGGTAAGCTAGACTGGATACCTGGTGAAACAGTTGTGCACTAATGCAAGGTTAACTTCCTCAGAAAGCTCACAGCTTTTAACCCACTTTCATGGTCTTGAATATCAGCACCGCTTTCAGAACAAATTATAGCAACAACATTAAAAGGATAGTGTAATATAACACTGAAAACGATGTCTTTAATTTCTGTTAGTAACTTGATCATATTCACAGTGATGAAACGAGAGACCTAGGGTAATTACTGGAAAAAGGAGATGTCTGGTTCACCGTTTGGACGGGAATCTGTGAGGCAGGTGTCAAGTTTAGTGAGAAAGTAGTACTTTTACATCGTCTTACTTGAAAACATCCTACAGTTTTCTCTTTAACTTACGACCGCTGTGGTGCTCTACCTTATCATTGTATGTGACTAATTATCCAGTGCTTCTATCAAAGAACTTTAATAAACTTTTTCAGTTGTTGTCGTTGTTTGTTTTGTTGTTGTTGTTGTTGTTCTTGCTAATATGTTCTTCTATTCGAAGACTGGTTTGGTGCAGCCCTCCACGCTGCTCTATCCTGTGAAAGGCTCTTCATCTCCAAATAACTATTGCAACCTTCAACCTGTTGTACCTGCTTACTGTATTCACGTGTTGGCCTCCCTCTACAATATTTATTTCCCACACTTTCCTCCAACACTAAATTCGCGATATCCCCTTGTCTTAGAATCTACTTTATCAACCGATTGTCTCTTTCAGTTACGTTGTGCCACAAATTACTCTTCTCCCCAATTCTGTTCAACACCCCTTCATTTGTCACCTGACTTATCCACCTAATATCCAGTATTCTTCTGTAGCACCGCATTTTAAAAGCATCTATTGTCTTCTTATTGGACTTGCTTATCGTACACACTTCACTTCCGTACATGGTACACTCCAAACAAGTACCTTCAGAGAAGACTTCCTACCACGTAAATCTATATTCGATATTAACAAATTTCTCTTCTTCACAAATCTTTTTGTTGGTATTGCCAGTCTACATTTTGTAGCCTACATTTTGTAATGCAACAATCAAGAGTTATTTTCCTGTCCACTGCTTTTACTGTTTCGTGTCGTAAACTAATTCCCTCACTATCACCTGGTTTAATCCGACTACATTCCATTACATCTGTTTATGTTCAGCTTATGTTCTCTTTTCAGCACTCAGTCCACTCCATTCACCTGCTCTTCCAAGTCTTTTGCTCTCTCTGGCAAAATTACCATGTCATCGTCAAACCTCAAAGTTTTGATTTCTTCTATGTAAACTTTGATTCGTTCTACAACTTCTTGTTCAGTGTACAGATATAATAACATCGGGAATAGCCTACAACCTTGTCTCACTCCCTCCTCAACCACTGTTTCGGTTTCATGACCGTCGACTCTTACAACTTCCGTCTGGTTTGCGTAGGAGTTGGAAATAAGCTATCGGTCCCCTTATGATACTGCCACTATGGTCAGAATATTCCAGTCATCATTCTCAAAAGCGTTCTACAAGTATAAAAATGGCATAACTACAGGTTTGCCTTTCTTCAACCTATCTCCAAAGAAGTGGCGGCTGATGTGGATTTTCGGTGGCGGTTCTCTGATGAAGAGTCAATGGACTTTGTGAGGAATGGTGTCGAATTGTTTGTTATACCACATTTGTCTATCTCATATCGCTTAAAAATGTTCGAAAAATCTCAAATGTGGTAATTATAAAATTATTTTACTGGCGTAAGCCGTCGCCAGCACACGGGTCGGCAAAAGTGTAGTGTGAAGATCGATAGTAGGTGCTGGATCAAGCGCGCCTCTCATGAGAGAGGCCAGAGACACACCAACAAGTAACAAGCCGCCAACGCCCTGTCTACCGCATGTATTTAGGCCGCCTCCACTCATGAAGGGCATTACTGATTCACTCATCGAGTTTGGTGTCTGTCTTCCATTCGCAGAGCGGGCTCAGTTCACATCACAGGATACGACAGTACAGTGTGGCGAGAGTTGTGACTATACTAAGATTACCGAAATTGTCTACAAGACGACTGTTACTGATGAGCTTGTACCACAATTCAATTTAAGTAGCAGCTTCATGTAAATAGAGAACCATACTGATCCACGGGTGCATATATGTTGTAGAAAGAGGATACTGGCCACACATAACATCCTCTTCCTTGCAGTACAAGACTCTACAGTGGCGACAAGGACACTACAATTATGAACATAGGCGTAATGCATGAAATACTGTAGCTGATAATGAAGTATGTATTGAAGTGAACTTGACCCTTTTTTCTTTTGTGTTCTGTGTATAATGTTGTAGTTGGTTGATGGGAGAGCTCCCTGAATAAAATAAAGAGAATTATTAGCGAAATATCGACTTTATTCATTTTAATGTAATTGTAAATATACTTAATGAAAGCAGAGATTTCCAGGATATGGAACACTATTGATAGTTGGTCTCATTTGCTGTCTGCGACATTTCCCACTGATGAAAGACAGTGGGTTTTTGGAGGGGGTTGGAGTGTCAGGGGTTGTGCAGTAATGAAGTAATGCATGTGGCAGTGACTGCAGGTTGTTGCACAACGTAATGCTAGTGGAAATTCGGAGTACGACCCTACAAACCTCAAAAATTGTGTGGACGAGTGCACCAGGGGGCAAGAATAGGAGAGTGACAGCAGGGTTCGCAGGAGTAAGGGGATAGGGGGGTATGTGTGAGGTGGTACGTCCAGCGGTCCCCCCTGAGGTCGTCCTAAGCGATGCAATGGCGAGGGACTAGGTGGACAAAGGGAAACGTCTTGGATATGTCATAGTGACTGCATTTTTCGGATCTGGACGTGCGGAGGACGTATAGGCGACATGACAGTGGCCATTGTCGCTGGGTGTATAGGTTGGGGAGTGAAAGCAAGTTCCTCATTTGGGAAGGCTCACTGAGGGGCAGGGTGAGAGAGTTCTAGCGGGCGAGGCCTTATCCGCCACTGGCAGCTCAGAGTAAAATCTTGTCTCTGAAATGGGGCAGTGGAAATTGGGCCGGATTACCTCTGGTCTCAGTCACTCGTGCTACTCCAAAATCATGTCATACTCAAACTGTTTGATATAATGAAAACATGTTCATCAATGACGCTATCACCCTCATGCGAGAAAATCTATACTTAGGCTGGTGCAGACCAAAGAAAGTATTTCCATTTTTATGGTACTTAAGGCGTATAATTGATTTCCTTTCAATAAGCAATAAAGAATACAAACTCATGGGCGAGCTATGGGCAGTTGCCTATCAGGTTTTATTGCTGACGTCTTCGTAAACCATTGACAGTGTGAATACTTCGATAAAAACAAAGGGAGTTCAAAGCAAACCTTCTATCGTAGATACGTCGACGGCACTTTTATTATTATAAATGGGTCGGTGGCTGAGGTTCAGATGTTGGTAGATGATTTTAATAAACCGCATACAGAATTGAAATTCAGTCATGAAGTCATGCACGAAAATGGTACAGAGCTATTTGAATTTGCAAGTACAGCTCAGTGAGGATTTTATTAGATTTCATGTATACCAGAAACCAACCACACAAGTGACTCTGTTATATATGCCTCATCCTGTCACCCCGTCCGCTACAAGCACGATTATTTCAAGACTTGGATCCACCGCATTAGCGAAATTCCGTTGAGTCAAGCGCCCATAGAAAAAGGTTCGTCCAGTTTTAGATACAATGCTGGTCATAACAGCGTAATGAACTTCATTTGACGGTTTTATATAATCTCATGATGCCCAACCTCAGTGAAAAACGTTAGTTTTAAATAAAAATATCTTCACGACCGCGGCTGTTTTATTTTTGATATAATCATGAAAACCGGTTGCTGTATCAATGTCTAACGATGGAATGGAAAGAATACTGTTTGATGTAACACTGGAAAAATAGACACTAAAATTATGTCGCAAAATATTTGGTGGGACTTGGCCCCTCTGGCTGCTACAAACGAGCCATCCTTATTCCAAGATAATTCGTATCAGCAAAAACGCAGATATTGCGTTGCTCATGTTAGAAGAAATTTTCCGTCAAACGCACTTACCTCGCTTTGTCGTGCCGCTGCTGGCCGCCTACCTACGCGCGCTGTAGCACTGACGGCGGCGCCGCATGGCGATTTTCACATCGAGTGTTTCAATCGCAGCGGTGCGCCGCGCTGTGCGCGCGCTCGCGTACTTAGCGTCGCGCGGCACTTTATGGCGCCATCAATCTGTGCAGCGGCTGCGGCCAGCTGGCTCTCGCTATTGCGACCGCTGCAGCGGGTCCGGGCCGTCACATTTTTGCCGACAAGTCAGTAAAGCTTTATGCCGGTTTTACGGGCGGCCGGTGAGGCGCGGTGATGGACGACTTCCGGCCATCGGGGCGGGCCGCCAATCACGGTGAGTGGCGCGCCAGCGCCCACAGCACTGCCGGCTGGCTGCCGGGCTGCTTTACGGTCCGGTCCGGCCCCGGATCGAGTCGTTACAGCTGCCGGATACACTATGACCAGCTGCTGCGGCAGGTCCCGTCCACGACCAAGGTGACGGAGAGCGATTTTTGTCGTCAGGGGCTGCCACTTCCTTTGGTTCTCGGACGCAGCCCTCGTACATTACGTTTCCTATGGGGCTATTTTACGCAAATCATGAAGAAAAAGGGAAACACAGAATGCAGCATTGTTGTTGTTGTGGTCTTCAGTCCAGAGACTGGTTTGATACAGCTCTCCATGCTATCCTGTACAAGCTGCTTCATCTCCGAGCAACTACTGCTATATACATCATTCTGAATCTGCTCTAAGAATTCAACTCTTGGTCTCTCTCTACGAGTCTTACCCTCCACGCTTCCCTCCAATACTAAATTGGCAATCCCTTGATGCCTCAGGACGTGTCCTACAAACCGATCCATTCTTCTAGTCAAGTTGTGAAACAGATTCCTGTTCTTCCCAATTTTATTCAGTTCCTCCTCATTAGTTACATCATCTAACCATCGAATCTTCAGTATTCTTCTACAGCATCACGTTCGGAAGCTTCTGTTCTCTTGTTGTCCAAACTATTTATCGTCCATGTTTCACTTCCATACATAGCTACACTCCATACAAATACTTTCAGCAAAGAAATTCCTGACGCTTAAATCTATACTAGATGTTAACAGTTTCTGTTCTACAGAAACGCTTTCCTTGCCATTGCCAGTCTATATTTTATATTCTCTCTACGTCGATCATCATCAATTATTTTTTCCCCCAAAGGAAAAAACTCATCTTCTACTTTAAATGTCTCATTTCCTAATTTAATCCGTCAGCATCACCCCATTTAATTCGACTACGTCCCATTATCTTCGTTTTGCTTTTGTTGATGTTCATCTTATGTTCTCCTTTCAAAGACACTGTCCATCCTGTTCAACTACTCTTCCACGTCCTTCGTTGTCTGTGAAAGAATTACAATGTCATCGGCAAACCTCAATATTTTTATTTCTTCTCCATGGATATTAATTCCTAGTCCATATTTTTCTTTTGTTTCCTTTTCTTGCTCAATATACAGATTGAAAAACATCGGGGATAGGCTGACACCCTGCCTCACTCCCTTCTCAACCACTGCTTCCCTTTCATGCCCCTAGATTCATATAACTGCCATCCGGTTACTGTACAAATGTAAATAGCTTTTCGCTCCCTGTATTTTACCGCTGCCATCTTTACAATTTGAAAGAGAGTATGCCAGTCAACATTGTCAAAAGCTTTCTCTAAATATACAAATGCTAGAAACGTACGTTTAACTTTCCTTAACCTATCTTCTAAGATAAGTCGTAGGTTCGGTAGTGCGTCGCGTGTTTCAACATTTCTACGGAACCCAAACTGATCTTCCACGAGGTCGGCTTCTACCAGGTTTTCCATTCGTCTGCCTAAAGAATTCCTGTTAGTATTTTGCAGTCGTGACTTATTAAACTAATAGTTCTGTAGTTTTCACACCTGTCAACACATACTTTCTTAGGGATTCTATGGAATGTTGACTACTCCCGGGGCCTTGTTTCGGCTTGGGCCTTTCAGTGCTCTGTCAAATTCTTTACGCCATGTCATATCTCTCATTTCATCTTCATCTACGTCCTCTTCCGTTTCCATAATACTGCCCTTGTGCCAATGCAGCATTAACAGTAGAAATAATAAACTAATACATTCAAAACTTAAGTACTTTATTGCGAGAAATTACTATGCCAAACCAGTATTAGCAATTGTACTGTCAGTGCTGTATCCAGCATCTCAGAGAGTGAGACTATGTACTCATTCTGACAACTGGCGGTGCGGCATACGAGTTGCGTTCAGTGAGTAATGCAGTATATATTTTTCTCTGCCAATTTCGGTTGAAAAAATGCGACATTTGTTGTGGGACATGGCGAAATATACTCATTTCAACTCCTATAGTTTCATGCAGTTTCAATAGGTCAGTGGTTCCCAACCCTCTAAGGGGTAAAACGAAATTTTGTGAGGGGTAGAAACTAAACGAATCGATTCTGTTTCAGTCATGAAACTGAACCTTTTTCAAAAGACCGTTACTATTATCACAATTTTGTAAGACTCTAATATTGATTATATAAATTACCATTAATTAATTTTCCTGAGTTTGTTGCATTAATACGGTGGAGGTTACAGGTTCTTCACATAGTCCGCCCACGACACATGTACGTTGTGCTTTGTCCCGTACATCGCTAATGATAAAAATGAGACATGTATATAACAAATGCTAAATATCTCAGATCAATGTCTTCTCCAAGATGTAGATACTACCTCCAGTAGTCCAGAAATAGCTTGATTACTCGCTTCGAAATAGATAAATGAATTAATTGGCAGCATGACACAGCAGTAATTATATAAGGGCTACTAGGCAGTTTTGTTAACAATAATAACAAAACTGCCTACAGCACTATACTCTGGTCTTCAATTCTTCTCAGGACTGAAGACCACACTATAGTGCTGTAGGCAGTTTTGTTGTTATTATTAGAGTGATTAAATACAAAGTATTAACAGTTTGAAGTCTTCCAGTTCCTGCCAATTCAGAAGTAAGGAGTGTCGCAATGAAGTGATTTACGAACATTAAGTATAGTGCACACATCCGAACTTATTTGATTTTAAATGGGGTTGCAATGCGCAGGTCAAACAAGTGCCACAATGAACAGGAGTAATGCAGTTTTGTGACAAGTGTGTATCCTGGTTGTGGATAGTTAGCTTTCTTTTCAGAGAAGGAGTTGTCGGCAGCACTAGAGGTGCACAATGAACTTATTCGTCAAATCATTGTAACACACACACACACACACACACACACACACACAGAGAGAGAGAGAGAGAGAGAGAGAGAGAGAGAGAGAGAGAGAGTCTTTCATTCTACAGTTTAATTAGATGCTTAAGTTGAGATAATGTTGAGGAGGATGGGGGAGGGCGCAAGAGACAGTGGCGGGGGTGGGCGGGGGTGGGAGGGCCGGGAACTAGCTAATGTCTGCTTGCACTCAGAGGTAAAAGTCTAACAAAGGTTGGGCACCACTGCAACAGATGGTGGTGCCATAGCTAGCCTTCAAAACGATGACTACAATGGGGGTGCGCTCCCAGCAGACAAGTGTCATCGAGGTTCTTTTGGCAGAAAACCAGAGCATCGTAGACGTTCATAGCCACTTGCAGAATGTCTACAGTGACCTGGCAGTGAACAAAAGCACCGTGAGTCGTTGGGCGAAGCGAAGTCACTCCGCCAGAAGATGATGGGTACGAAACTCATCAAAATGTTGCTACAAGACACGCCACCACTCGGCTGGTAACCCGAGAAGAATTAATCATTGGAATACGCCGAGAAAGATTGCAATCGCATACCCGTCATCATCGTTGAGCAAACTAGTCCGATGTCCCGCCTGCCGGCCGGCTGTATATACCCACAGGAATCTGAAGAAACGCTTTCAGCACGTTTCTCGCCACAAAAGTTCAGACGAACTTCTTATCCGTGACAACGCAAGGCTTCATACAGGTCTGCGCACCCGAGACGAGATCACATAACTTCACTGGACTTTTTTTCTTCATCCAATCTATAGCCCGGATCTCATACCTTTCGACCTCCATGTATTTGACTCACCGAGGATGCACTCCGCAGGAAGCAGTTCTCTCCGATGTCCACCAGTAGAGTGGTACCATTCGGGCATACCGATCCACCCAGTAAGGCCGCCTCATTGAACGATTATTATGTAGCAAAATAGGGTTTTACAACAAAAAGAGTGAGGGAGTTATTGTGTATGGTAAACCTGAACAAAACTAACCTGCTTTCAGGAAAAAATCTGTTGCGTTACTTATTGAAGGCCCCTCGTAGGGACAGTTGGCAACGACCACAGTGCAATAGGTTGGAGACCAGCCCCCCTCCGGTACCTCACTTCACTTGACTTGATGGTTTATTGGTTGATTTTTTCGAGGGGACCAAACAGGGAGGTCATCGCTTCCATCGGATGAGGGAAGAATGGAGAAGGAAACTTCTATTATACCATCTCCTTCCATTTGACAGCCGCTACACATTACAATTATTTGGTTATGTAGCTGATACAATGAAGAGGTTAAGAACTGAACTTTGATAGACTTCCTACGAAGGTAAGTACTTGTTCAGGGATAGTTTTTGAGTCAACAGTATTCTGACTTGTTTGACGCGTCCTACCACGAAATTCTCTCCTGTGGTTATTCCCTGATATCTGAACAGACGTCGTATATTCCTATCCCTTCTTCTTGCCAGTGTTTACCAAATATTCCTTTCCTTGCCGATTCTCTGTAGAACCTCATTCCTTACCTTATCAGTCCACCAAATTTTCGACATTCTTCTGTAACACCACATCGCAAATGCTTCAATTCTCTTCTGATCCGGTTTCTCCACAGTTCACGTACACTACAATACAGCACTGTATCCCAAACATACATTCTCAAAATTTTCTTCCTCAAATTAAGGCCTGTATTTGATATTAGTAGATGTTCTTGGCTAGGAATGCCCTTTTTGCCAGTACTAGTCTGCTTTTGATGTCCTCCTTGCTCCGTCTGTCATTGGTTATTTTGTTGCCTAGGTAGTAATATCCCTTAACTTCGTCTACTTCGTGACTATCAATCCTGATGTTAAGTTTCTCGCTCGCTGTCCTGATTTCTGCCACTTTTCATTACTTTCTTTTGTTTCAATTTACTCTGCCAGTATTCTGAACTCATTAGACTGTTCCTTCCATTCAACAGATCAAGTAATCCCTCTTCACTTTCACTCAAAGTAGTAAAGTCAGCAGCAAATCGTTTCATTGGTGTCCTTTCACCTGAAATTTTCCTTGAATTTTAATTCTGCTCGTGAAACTTTCTTTTATTTCTGTCATTCCTTCTTCAATGAACAGTTTGAACAGTATGGCCGAAATTCTACATCCCATCCTAACACACTTTTTAATCCGAGCCCAACGTTCTTGTTCGTCCACACTTGCTGCTCCCTCTTGATTCTTGTTTAAATGTGTGTGAATTCCTAGAGGACCAAACTGCTGAAGTCATCGGTCCCTAGATTTACACATTACTTAAAGTAACTTAAACTAACTTATACTAAGAGGACTCGAACCTCCGGCGAAAGCAGCTGCGCAATCCGCACATGGCTCCTCAAACCGCGATGCCACTCCACGCCGCTTGTTTATTGTACATATTGTTTATTACGTGTCTCCCCCTGTAGGTTATCCCTACTTTTCTTAGAACTTCAGACGTCTTCCACAATTTTATATTTCGCACGTTTTTTCCAATTTGACAAATCCTAGGAATGTGCCTCTCTTGCTCCCACGATTAACTGCAACGTCAGCATTGCCATTCAGGTGCCTCTTTCTTTCCTAATGCCAAACTGATACTCATTCAACACATACTCAATGTTCTTTTCCATTATTATGTGTGTTATTCTTCTCAGCATCTTGGATGCATGAGCAGTTAAGCTGATTGTGCGAAAATTCTCGCACTTGTGACCTCTTGCAGGCTTCGGAAACGTGTGGATGATATTTTTCCGAAAGTCAGATTATATATCACCAGACTTATACATTCTACACACCAACGTGAATAGCCATTTGTTTTGCCACTTTCCGCAGTGATTGAATGTTATCCGTCCCTTCTGCCTTATTAGTTTTTAAGTCTTCCAAATCTCCTGTAAATTTTGATTCTAATAATTGATCCCCTATCTCTTGTAAATCGACTCCTCTTCACTATTTTATTACAGCTGACAAATCTTCCATCCCATAGAGGCCATCAATGTACTCTTTCCACATATCTGCTCTCCCCTCTATATTTATCAATGGAATTGCCGTTACACTCTTAATGTTACCACCCTTGCTTTTACGAGGGTTGTCCAGAAAGTAATTTTCGGTCGGTCGCGAAATGGAAATCACTGTGATAATACGATAAAGCCTTGCACAGATGTGTTGGGCAGTGTCTCTAGTATTCTCGTCGACTGTGTCGCGTCGCTCTTTACAGTTCTGAGTGAACAGTGAGCACGTGAATATGCGTAGGGAATAGCATCTTCCACCAATTAAGAGGGCCTGGTTAGAGATTTCGCCTGTGTCATGCAGCCCACATAACACAACTGTCGAGCAGTTCCTTCCTCATGCCAATTCTCGGCCGCACACTGCAGGGGCAATGAAGACGCTCCTACAGCGTTTCTGATGAGAAGTGTTTGATCACCCACAATACAGTCCGTAATTGGCTCCCCCTGCGTCTCATCTCTGCTCACAAGAGACGCTGGCTATGAAGACACAATTTTTCCATAAATAATGAGCTGCAGACCAGTGCAGATGACTGACTGAAAGCGTGGGCGGCTGCTTTCTATGACGGGGATATTGTAAGGCTGATGCAACACAACGACAAAACTCTAAGTTGGAGCGGCGACTATGTAGGGAAGTAGCTGGAAGGTGTACCTAACTGTTGCAAATAAAACGTTTCTGGTTTTCATTGTGGTTACCATTTCACGATAGATCAGAACTTACTTTCTGCACAACCCTCATAATTTCACCGAAGGCTAATTTGACTTCCCTATATGCTGAGTCAGTCCTTCCGACAGTCATTTATTTATCAATTTCTTCACAGTTTCTATGCAGCCATTTTGTCTTAGCTTCTGTGCACTTCCAATTTTTTTTTCGTTGCTCAGAGACTTGTATTTTTATAAACATTTTTTTACTTCCTTCATTTATCGATCTGCTGAAGTATTTCTTCTGTTACCCATGGTTTCTTGGCAGTTATCTTCTTTGTACCTATGTTTCTCATTCCAACATCTGTGGTTGCCCATTTTAGGAGTGTCCATTCATCATCAAACATGCTGCCTACTGAGCTATTCCTTATAGCTGTATGTATAGCATTAGAAAACTTCAAGCATATGTCACCATACCTTAGTATTTCTATATTCCAATTCTTTGCGTACTTTTTTTCTGACTAATCTTTTGAATTTCAGCCTACTCCTCATCACTTCTACATTGTGATCTGAATCTATATCTGCCCCTGGGTACGCCTTACATTCCAGTATCTGGTTTTGGAGTCTCTGTCTGAGGATGATGTAAACTAAATGAACTTTCCCCTTTCACCCAGCCTTTTGCAAGTATGTCTTCTCCTCTTGTGATGTTGGAACAGGGTGTTCACTATTACTAACAGAGATTTATTGCAGAACTCAGTTAGTCTTCCTCCACTCTGATTCCTTGTCCCAGGCCTGTATTCTCCTGCAATCTTTCCTTCTACTCCTTCCCCTACAACTGTATTCCAGTCCCCCATGACTAATCTCTTCATCTTCAGCTTGCGATGTCAGCATGGATCCTGAGCTTTCGTTGTCGGTGTGGGTTTGCTGTCGATTCTGATAAGAACAAAAAAATGGTTCAAATGGCTCTGAGCACTATGGGACTCAACATCTTAGGTCATAAGTGTCCTAGAACTTAGAACTACTTAAACCTAACTAACCTAAGGACATCACACAAACTCATGCCCGAGGCAGGATTCGAACCTGCGACCGTAGCAGCCCCGCGGTTCCGGACTGCAGCGCCAGAACCGCACGGCCACCGCGGCCGGCTCTGATAAGAACAACCCTACCGTGAACTGTTCACAGTTACAAACTCTCTGCCGTACCTCCCTATTCTTGTTGAATCCTACCACCATTACGCAATTTTCTTCTGCTGTTTGTATTACCCTACACTCTCAGACCAGAAATCCTTGCCTTCTTTCCATTTTACTTCAGTGACACCTATTATATGTAGACTGCATTTCCCTTTTCAGATAGTTTAGCTTCCCCACCACGTTCATTCTTGTGACATTCCACGCCCCGCCCCTTAGAACGTTAACCTTTCGTTGGTTATACAATCGTTTTCTCACGGACACCTCCCCTATGGCAGTGTCCTACCCAGAGATTCAAATGGGGGACTATTCCGGAATCTTTTGCCAATGGAGACATCACTGTGAAACTTCTTCAATTACAGGCCACCTGTCCCGTGGATACACGTTATGTGTTTATAATTCAGTGCCTTCTGCATCCTCATTCCGCTGACCGTTGATGATCCTACCGCTTTCAGGGGCAGTTTGCTACCCCAAGGACAGAAGAGTGTCCTTAACCTCTGACTGCTCCTCCGCCCTCTTTGACAAGACCATTGGCAGAATGAGGGTGACTTCTTATGCTGGAAGCCTTCGGCCGCCAATGCTGATTATTAATCAAAATGTAAGCGGTGGCCGTTTTCGAACCCGGGACCAGGAACGTTTTGGTCACTAATCAAAGACGCTGCTCCTGTACTACGGGCGAAGGCCACATTTATTTACCTATCCGGAATTTCTCTCTCCCAGACCGTCTGCGTCTCGTCCCTTCATCCTTTGGCACTCAACGCCTGCCAACTAGTAACGAGCGAATCATCGCAGTAAGGAAGCAAAATAACCTCTGCAATCGATCACAAATTGGTCGGTGTGGTTCGTGAAGAGCAGTGTTAAAGACTAACCGCAACCACCTTAACAACTGCGATATTCCAGTGTCTGTTTTGCTCTGAATTAAGATGCAATGTTCCTTTGCACACGCATGCATTTCCGAGGAACAGACACTGCAGTGACTCCAGCCGTTATGAAAGACATGAAATGTATACTCTGTTGCAAATATGGACAACCATTAGCTGTGTAATGCAATGATGATAACGAAAAAAATTGTACCGGACCTGGCCTCGAACCCGGATTACTTGCTTACCATGAGCGGTCGTCTTACCATTTAGTTGTCCGAGCATGACCCAAGACAAGCTCAAACTTCCATATGTCGTAGGCATGTATAATGGACATGTGGTTCACGACATGTGGATGTTTAGGTCTGGCTATGAGACGTGCTGGGATAGCCAAATCGAAAAGTGAAGGCTCGTGATAAGCAGAAAATCTGCGTTCGAATCCTGGTCGAGCACCATGTTTCGTTGTCGATATTCCATTATACAGACCGAGCGTGGTGGCGCAGTGGTTATCAAACTGGACTCTCATTCGGGAGGACGATGGTTCAAACCCGCGTCCAGCCATACTGATTTAGGTTTTCCGTGATTTCCCTAAATCGCTTCAGGCAAATGCCATGATGCTTCCTTTGAAATGGCACTGCCAATTTCCTTCCAAATCGTTCCTTAGCCGATGAGACCGATGACCTCGCTGTTTGGTCCCCTCCCCAAAATAAATGAACCATTATGTAGTTGATCGTTGTCCAAATTCGCAACTGCGAATATATTTCATGTACCTTACTGACTTGTCCCAAAAACCCTAACTCTTAGCTCAGTACATAATCAGGACTGCCTTTAGATTACAGCTAATCCAATTGACAAAGTATTGTTTTGGATAGTAGGGGACGGTCGTTACGTGCTTGGTGGCGCAGTTGTAGCAAAAACTTCTTAACAAGTGCTGAAAGGAAAGTGGGTGCGGAATAAGCCCCAGAAACCGGCTGAAAGCGTTAACGGCCACAAAAATGTAGTGACCACCCTCACTGATGCATGATAATGGCTCAGCATAGTTCATGAGATTTTATCCATTGGAAATAAGGAACTAGGAAAAGATACTAATAAGACCGTGAATCGTGGTCACCGCTATAAACAGCCTACTTGGAATGAGCCCCACAGACTTACTGAACACATCAACGGCCACAAAAATGTAGCATCAACCCTCGTTGGTGCTTGGTAACCACTCATCATAGTTGATGAGATTTGATCCATCAGACTATCGTCACAGGATGAACTCAAAAGACACTGGCGAGATTTCAAGTTAGGTTTTGCCGTCTTGCACATCTCATATTGTGCTATAGACCTTTTACGGTCTTGGTGAAAAACGTTCTGCACTGGCTTTATTACCCATGTGGAAATTTGGTTGCGTTTGCCTGACATTTAGAATAATACGTTTTAACATCTTTTAATAAACCATTCCGTGTAAGAAGCTGTTTCATTCTCTGGACAGTTATAGCTAAGCCCAAATGCCCGCTGCAGAGAGATGCACGGAAATAGCTGGAGATCGGCAGGACCAATCTTTTAGAAACGCAAGATTTAACCTCTCATCTTAACGGGTCTAGTACAAAGAAAACTTCAAGATACCTGGGTCCACCACGTCTTCCCAATCGATCTTCTCCTGAACCTGTGCTAGCTAAGATCCTGAGCTTATTGCTCCTTAAAATAACTAAACAGGGAGGGGACCTCCGACAAAACATTAATAACCCTCTCTTTGATCAACCTGCACTCTTCAGTGCTATCAACAGTTTCGTCTTTGTGCTCCTGAAACGTCCTACTTAATCCACCAGCGACTCGATTTTCAATGCTGTGTATACTCTTGACAGTAAACTTAAAAACAGAAATTCGCACTGCCTAAGGCGCAATACACCTGGTCATCAGTGGTTTCGCAAGCATCCATATAAGTGCATCTGGTAACCAGTGGTTTCGCAAACATCCAAATAAGTGCTTGACTGTCCCTCTTCAAACACAAAGTCTTGAGCTCCAGATAGAAGTGGAACTTACCCAACTCAAACAGTACCGCTAGTAGTTCCTACCCACGAATTGCGCACTACTTGCTTTCGGCCTCTGAGAAACACCTTGACGCATAGGCAAAAAGTCGCTATTCACCTCCTTGCGCTGAAGGAGGACCACAGTTACACATAAATGAGAGGCATGAGTCTGATCGGTTCGGACAGTAAAGTCCTGGCCTGATGGGCCAGCGTCCAGGAAAACCGCTCGTTCGTGCTGTGAGGCTGATTAAAGAGGGCAAAATTTGGAATATATTTTAGAAAAAATTGACCATCCCTAAAAAACGCCCGACCTGTTCTTCTCTGCAGGAGACCTGTAATCATTAACGGCTTGAGTCTGGGGCTGGTCAACTGCAATGCCAGCATTCAACACAGTATGTCCCAAAAAGGAAATATGGGCTATTTCGGTATGCTGATAATTTTTACTTTTGGACCATCTATTTGCAGCTGCATGAAACACAATTTTGTGCCGTATGTGTTTCGCCTTCCACCTTTTCAAAGTATCTTCTGTGGTCTTCAGTGATCATTTACATTTGGAATGTGAAACCACAAGAACACCAAAACACGTTTCACCCACATTTAGTTAACCTGACAGAGACAGAATTACACGAAAAAGAGAAAAAAAACGTAATATTATATGTAATGAGGACTACGCAATTTGGAAATTTGGCTGTCAACAAGAGTCACATTTGACAATTTGACAGTAAGTCCCATCTCGTTTAGCCTATTCAGGGCTTGAGACAAATGACAAATGATCCAGGTGCTTCTCAAAGGTTTGACTACCTATTTTGACTACCTATCCACAGCATCATATGTTTAATTGTACACACAGGAGAACTTGAGAGCCCCGCACCAAATCTCGCAATGTTGCCACCACCGTTGCTTCCGTTGCCAGGCCCAAGGGCACACAGCTGAACTCATACAAGTTGTAATCGGTACAAAAGGCTGTAACACTTTGGATTCCTTGGTTAACAGGATCTCGTAGTGTTCCTGGTTTAAATCAGTGGCACTAAAGATCATAGCCGCAGAGAACCAAGAAAAACAATATGTAAATTAGGTATGGGGACCGACTCAAGTACAAATTTCTGCTTGAGAACCCTGTAATCAACAGACAAACAATGCCCTGCTCCAACAGCCTTACTCCGTCCGAACAGGCCCTGGAAGGCCCAACAGTACTGTCCGGCCGCCGTGTCAGACTCAGTCCACAGGCGTCACTGGATGCGGATTTGGAGAGGCATGTGGTCAGCACACCGCTCTCCCGGCTGTATATCAGTTTACGAGATCAGAGTCGGTACTTCTCTCTCAAGTAGCTCCTCAGTTTGCCTCACAAGGGCTGAGTGCACCCCGTTTGCCAATAGCGTTCGGCAGACCGGATGGTCTGCTAGCCCAGTCCGACTGCGCTCAACTTCGGTTATCTGATGGGAACCGGTGTTACCACTGCAGCAAGGCCGTCGGCTCCCCCAGGAGTGAGGCACCAGAAAAATAGGTGACACTGAATGTTTAATAAGCTTATCCCGCAACTGCTCATCTACAATATGCTGAAGCTCCTTCACCTTAATGGGTGACAATATATAGAGAATCTGCCTCTCACACACCAGATCAGTCAACCGCATCTGAATGTGATTAGCAGTCCCCATTGTATCTGTAAGCACTTCAGGGAACTGCTGCAAAACTTTAAGCACATTCTACCGCTGAGAAGATTTAAATGGTTCAGATCATAGGGACCATTCCCTCTACTAATCGAGTAAGCTCTCTGCTGCTGTGCTGTGATTCATGGTGACAAAATTGAAATTTAATACTGTCCACAAACTTAAATATACATTTTCTATCTACCTAATCAAGCATAACAATATATATATATAGACACACACACACAAAAATCACAAGAGTAGTAAGCAAGCGGAGTACACAAAAGTTCAGAATTTAAATTAACGCAAATAAAAGACAACCAATTAGCCTTAATGCCTTCTGTTATGTAACTATGCAGTGGTCCGCACCCAGGACTTTTACGTTCACTGCATCTTGATGTCATTGTCTCTCATGCAGCTGCATACAATTTTTTGACCCAGTGACCTGGCTGTTGACACCAGAAACGCACACCACCTTCTGCCGGTGCCAATAACCTATTTTTGAGGGTGTCATAACTTCACTTGTGACATATTGTCTAGTTGCCATAGAAACTTCACTTTCACATTCAATGTGCACATGCACTGGAGCACTCTATCATCGCACAAATACTTCGAAAAACTCTAGGCGATCTGTTACAGCCGCAGAGGCCAGGTGTCTGTTAGCTCATGCTGCAGCATCTGTTATTTTCGATCGTTGCTGCACACGGTTCTCCTTTATCTTGTGGTGCTACACACAAATCGTTGATGCAGCAACATTCCTTGCACAAGGTGCATTGTTATGGTGAGACAAATTCATTGTCATCATACTGTTTGAAATGACACGGTGGCGTCGAAGATGCATGCTGTTGCTCACTTTTACGTTGGTAACTATTAAATTGATCTTACGTAACAATAACTGTTCCAGTTACACAATAGACGGCACTGGTAGGCCTGCACGTAAATCTTGTCCCTGCTGTCTCCATAAGTAACTGCAGGTAGACTGTTCTCTTGACACTGTTGATTTATAGGGTTATTTTTATGGTCATGCAGTGTTCACAAACGTTTGTGTATGTTGAGTTACTTTTTAGATACTCAGCAGTATACTGTCTATGTATTCACAACTTCAGCAGATATTAAAAGGAAAATATGTCTGTCGTTGCTGTTAATGCATCATAACAACCATCTTAAGAACGTACAAAATAAACATGATAGGAAAGGAGAGGATGGAAGTATTCCCTTAGAGCAGTCTCATTGGACGCTTAGTGTGTGATTATTATTTTCAAAATACGGTAAAGATATAAACCGTCCACTGACATTATTGTGACAATATGTCAAAATCCTTAATATCCATGTTTTGCAGCGCGGATCGCCGCAAGAAGTGCAGGAACAGCATCAGATAGGTTCTGGAATGTACGAGAGTTGGAACTTTAATAGTGGCAACTATTTAATCACAGCTTGTACATAATAGATACGTGTTTCAGAGTTTTACTGACCTTCAAAGTAGTCACCAGCAGTATGTACATTATGTATAAACCGTTGCCAGTGATATGGAAGTCGTAGGATACTTTTAGCAGTGCCAGTTTTGTTGACAGTTAGAGCGGCGCGGCCTATTTCCCGACGAATTTGTAGCAGTTCTGAAGCGAATGCCGTGAAGTGAAGAAATGGAGTTGAACTCAGGAGGGCTTATGTCAGAGGAGTGCAGTAGGTGGTATAGCACTTATGAGCCCCATCAGTCAAACAAATCAGTAACAGCCTTCACTATACGTGCTTGAGCATTGTCTTGCAAAATGATGGCCAGGTTCTGCAGAAACTTTCATCACTTCTGTCTCTAAACTGTTTATTTTTAGAACACAACCAACGACCAATTTAGAGACAGAAGTTATGACACTTTCTGCAGGATCTGACCATTATTTTGCAGGACAATGCCCAAGCACGTACAGTGCAAGCTGTTACTGATTTGTTTGACTGATGGGGCTGATAAGTTCTAGACCACCTACTGCACTCCCCTGACTTAAGCACTCCTACGTTCAACTCGATTTCTAAACTGAAGGACAAACTTCACGGCATTCGCTTCAGAACTGCCACAAATTTGTCGGGCACTAGAGTGCGCTGCTCGAACTGTAAACACAACTGGCACTTCTAAGAGTATCCTATGACTTTCACAACGCTGGCAACGGGCTATACACAATGCTGGTGACTATTTTGAAGGCCAGTAAAACTTTGAAATACGTATCTGGTTTGTACGAGCTGTAAATAAATAGTTGCCACTATAAAAGTTCCAACCCTCGTATGTGGAGCCACGCCGATTCCAGTGCAGTGGCCAGCTGCTCTAACTTTCTCTGTTGAGGATCCATATCGCGAACAGTCACAGGCCGTTGAGGTACACCCACAGATTCCCGACCGAATTTAAATCAGATGAGTTTGGTGCCCAGGGGAGTACAGTAAACTCATCCTGAAGCTCTTCGAACAACGAACACACGCCTTGAGCTGTATGACACATTGCACTGTCCTGGTGGTACATGTCATCGTGACGAGGATCAAACAACGTCCATATAGGGATGGTCATGGTTCCTTAGGATAAATGCTTACTTATGTCGATCAATAGTGCCTTACAGGGATAGCGTACGGCCTGTACTGTTCCGAGGATTGTAGCACAGTGTTGACTTCCTGACGTTACTCACAGTGCACGCCAACGGCCATCTGTACGAAGGAGCATTAAGCGTTATTCATCTACAATGACCGCCCGTCGCAACTGAGTGGACGTCCAGAGGTGGTATTGATTTGCAAATTCCAGACTTCGTCGCTCATGAACATCAACCTGCATGGGTGCAAGAACCGAGCGCCAGTTGTCGGTAGGCTCCTAGTTCATCTGGACAGTAAGCTGCTCAGTAGTTGCCCGTCTACTTGCCCATGAACAGTACCGCAGTCGCCATTTACCCTTGTCGTCAATGGCCCATAGTGCACCTCAGTTATCACAGCTCCGGCTCTGGATAGCGCAATTTTGCCGTACGTGGTATACATTAACCACGGCAACACACGAATAGTATACAAACTTAAACGTTTCGGATATGCTTCCACCCTTTACACAAAAGCCAATGATCATACCTCCTTAGGCTTCAGATAAATCACTCCATTTCTGCCTAAAAGACGACTGCACTGTTCTCCACTTCTCCCCAACACGCTTCATATACCTTCCATTAGTAGTGCTGCCACATGCCGTCTGCGAGTGGTTATTGCACGTTGAAGGTGGTCGGTGGACACGTAAATGTAACTGGACCGTGTAATTTAATACTTCAATAGGAGAACCTTAATCCACATGAGCAGCTGTATTTGGTATTCCGATTAAATACCCAGCAAGAGCGAGATTCTACTCTCACAGATCCAGAATCAAACGAAATTTATAAGGCAGCTGGACGCAGTAGATGAGATTTTAGTATCGGCTAATTGCGGAACAGGACTGACTGTTAGCGACGTCTGATGGTGCTGGGAGCGGATGAACGCGGTACTCATTAGCTGGGGTGTAGCGCGGCAATCCGTGTCGCGATGACAACCTGCCGGCCGCCAGAGCTTTGATAAAAGGGCGCGCAAAGTTGCAGATATTGCTACGGAGACTCAGAAACAGCAAACTTCTCCCCCTACCACTTACTTTCCGCTATACGGCACTATATAACGAGAAGCGCGAGTAACTAAAATACGCGAGATGAGCATCCGACGGGGACGGAACTGTACTCACAAGCTGGAGGAGGAAGAGGAGGAGATTAGTGTTTAACGTCCCATCGACAACGAGGTCATTAGAGACGGAGCGCAAGCTCGGGTGAGGGAAGGATGGGGAAGGAAATCGGCCGTGCCCTTTCAAAGGAACCATCCCGGCATTTGCCTGAAGCGAACCCAAGCTGGGACCCCGCTGCTATGAAACAGGTAGTTGGAGAAAACTGTAATTCTTGCACCACACGTACGTACTACGCATCACGACTGAGTACAGTGGACTATATACACCAGTTGTTCAAATGAACTTGCCATTTAGAAGGCGGCATTGAATGCATGTTTTAAAAATTCAGCTAAATTTTGTAGGCTATTCACAAAATTCTATACAATTATTGACCAAAAGCTATGCGCAATACCTTGTAACTAAACTATGTTAATCTCGCTGTCTTAGAGCTACACTAATGTCCAAAAAATTTGCTACACCAAGAAGAAATGCAGATGATAAACGGGTATTCATTGGACAGATATATTATACTAACATGTGATTACATTTTCACGCAGTTTGGGTGCATAGATCCTGAGAAATTAGTACCCACAACAACCACCTTTGGCCGTAATAACGGCCTTGATACGCCTGCGCATTGAGTCAAACAGAGCTTGGATGGCGTGTACAGGTACAGCTGCCCATGCAGCTTCAACACGGTACCACAGCTCATCAAGAGTAGTGACTGGCGTATTGTGACGAGCCAGTTTCTCGGCCACAACTGACTAGACGTTTTCAGTTGGTGAGAGATCTGGAGAATGTGCTGGCCAGGGCAGTGTATCGCTAAAATTTTCTGGCGTTGACACTTCTATGTACACAACAGCATCATTCGCGAAAACTCTTGTGGATGTTATTCAATAGATCGAGTTGACGTAGTAAATGGTAGGATTAGTGGTTGTATTGGCAGCATTGGTAGGGAAGAAATATAAATGAATGTGTGAGAGAGAAACTGGGAGCCGACGACATCTCTTTGTTTTTTCTTTGTTTTGCAGATAATTAGAACCACATTTCGGTTAGTGTTACTCCAGTACGTATTTTATATTTTTACAGGATATAAAATTCTTTCAAGAAGTAACAAAATCAGGTGATAGCGTAACTTCTGCGCTTTTATGTAACCAAATCATTTACGTTTGATGCAGGTACAGTGAGCATGCTCAAACATAAATAATATATGTAATGATGGTTGTTATGTCGTACTCAAAAGAAGGTTATTTATGTTGATCAAGGCAGGATTTTTCTGTTATTATTGATAGTGTGATAGTTGTTTATGAATAACAGAAATTATTTATGTAAGTTCGATGAAGTAATGAAAGGATGTTTGATTTTCTTTTACAGTTTGTATTATTTTACCTTTTTGTTGAGGAAATTGCGTTTTATGTGGCTACATTTTAAATCTTTTAGGCAACATCCCTCTGTTTCACTTTCCAAATCAACAGTTTTCCTGTAAGAGAGGAATGAAACATCCACAATTTCAATTTTGTTATAAATACCGTTTGTCTTTAAGTAACAGTTTGCAAGATAACTTAGTACAACAAAAATTAGCCTCTGTTGCCTGGCCCTTTATACATCATCACTCAGATTCCCGACTTTTCATCGCTTCTGGTTTTTGTGGGAATCTAGTAGGACAATGGTCGGATACTGAAAGAAGGCAATTGTTATGAGGTAACGTCCAAGAAGTATGCAACAGAGCTAACACGCAGGAAACGTGGGTACGACTTTAACTGACATAAGCTATTAGGAAACTACTGCAATCTACATTTATTTACAATAGTCTAAGGTAGCTTATGACAGTTTTAGAATTCCACAAATAGGTCATTTGCGTAAAGAGTGTATCATAATCAAAATCGAAAACTGAAAGTATACGTGAACAGAAGCAAAAACACTTCAGTAAACAAGTGTCAAAGAGCATCTCCAAATGTCAGGTTACTATCTGTCATTGATTTTAGTATGGACTGTAGTCCTAGTCAGTATAAATGTGTTTGATATGTAAACATCTTGATGAAGTCCCCATGTAATTGGACCTAAGTTTCACCTACGGCCCATGTTTGGGGAAATGGTACATGAACGATTCCGTACTGCTCCTGTTGGCTGCTGAAGTAAGACGAAATATAACGCGTTCTTCCAAGATGATCTGACGACAGTCCCCCAGATACTCCACCTGGGGTCATCTCAGATGTGAAGCGTACAAAAATAACGTTGATATGGTTGAAGAACTGGAGCAGAGAACTGCACAGCTTCGTCAAGATGTCTTAGCTGATCCGGAGGAGTTTAAAAGGGTTCGTAATTCACGAGAGGCACGAGTCCCTGCTGCTGCCTCGCCAAGTTGAAAATTTTGCTCTCTTAGTAACTTAATTTGCCCAATCCCGGTGCACTGGCGTATATTAATCATAATCGCCATAATTTCCTATAACTGTCGAAGCCGAAAATACACCAAATGTGACAAAATTGTAATCCTGGCCACAATGCGCTCCCTCGATCCGTGAAGCCAAGCACTGTCCGCTGTTACAGCCTGGAACGGTGCTCCAAGTTCACAACAAGCCACTGCCAGTCCCGACAGTAACAACACCCGGCCCCCTGGCTGCTCTGCTCCGCGGCTTTCTGCTTCGCCACATCTAGCCGTCTGCTCTCTTCGGAAGTTGCTAGCTGTGTTGCCTTGTAGCTGGCCGTCGTCCATTTGCTTCTCTGCTCCATCGATTATCCAATCTGATGAGAATAATGGCTTCCCCGTCTCACATACACACAGATGCTATCAATGGGCAACTCCTTGGGTCAGCCACACCAAGCGACGGAAACAAACTCGACTACCATGCCATGCTTGTCCCGGGGCCAAGCTTGAGTGTTCGTCCACTCCCGTTCACGGTGCCCAACGCTGGCTTCATGTTGATACCGCCAGTTCACTTCTGTTTGCCGGACTGCTCCTTACTGTGACAACACGCCACTTCACCCCACAGCATGGCTCTGTGAGCGGCTGTTCTTTTGTTGCAGGTAAGCTCTGCCACTACCGCACGGGTAGGGATATAAATGTGCCAAGAATCGCTAATTCAGGGGACAAAATAAATATGCAGTGCTCTGAAATGAATCTGCAAATTAACAGAAAGTATTCGGTTCACGGCAAAACCACTGGCATTCAAAATAGCTTCCAGTCGTCTTGGAATGGTTAAATACAGGTTCTGTATGATTTTCTGTATGATTTTCAAGTGAGTCTTACGCGTTTCCTCACGAAAAATAGTGGCACTACATCATCAAATGGTTCAAATGGCTCTGAGCGCTATGGGATTTAACATCTGAGGTCATCAGTCCCCTAGAACTTAGAACTACTTAAGCCTAACTAACCTAAGGACATCACACACATCCATGCCCGAGGCAGGATTCGAACCTGCGACCGTAGCAGTCACGCGGTTCCGGACTGAGCGCCTAGAACCGCTAGACCACCGCGGCCGGCACGACATCATCACTGGGGAACAAACACTGTACCACACGATCGACCTGATCAGCCAAAATAGTCGCATAATCCCGGGCAGTAATGCGACCTTGCAGAGTAACCATGAAGCCCATGGAAAACTACGAGATGGTGCCGAAATCATCACCAAACCACTCTTCGGACATGAAATCGGCCAGAACATGGAAATAGTGTGAAACAAAACTCATTCGGTTAAATGATATTCTTTCATTTCTCCATTGTCTAGGTTTTATGTCGTCGGCAATACGCTTCGCATTTGCATCACTGATGATTGGTTTCAGATTCCCCGCTCTCCCGGCTTCTGGATCTCCCTACGGCCGCGCTTAGTGGCCGCGTGGTTTAAAGCACCATGTCACGGATTGCGTAGCCCCTCTCACCGGAGGTTCGAGGTCCTCTCTCGGCCATGGGTGTGTGTTGTTCTTAGCATAAGTCAGTATAAGTTAGATTACGTAGTGTGTAAGTCTAGACTCCGATGACCTCAGCAGTTTGTTCCCTTAGGAATTCACACACGTTTGAACATTTGAGCTCCCTACTTGTTGTTTTCGCACCTACCGGGATCACCGACTGATACATTCAATTTTACAGTGACTACTGCAGCTGGCGTCCTGGTATTTTTCGTCACAATCTTCTCAGTGGCAGTCTGTCACGGTCATTCGATACACGCTGTCTCTGTTTGTGACTTAGTGGATCATGTTATTCCGCTTTCCCTGTATTCGGTGTATGGCTTCGATAAGGTACCTCTTGAAATATCAAATAATTCGGCTGCGTTGGTTACGTGAGAATCCGCCAATTTTGTCCACGTTCCAGCAAGCTTAGCTCCGACATGAGGCACTCGCAACTACACAAGACATTGTTCTGACCACGACTAGCATTGCAGAAGTGTCGTACGTGGCAAAATATAACAGCTCAATCTACAGTCTTAGCTAGCTTCTGCACTGATGCTGAAGCATACACTTCTCACTCTGTGTCAGTATTTTTGTCCAACCACTGTACTTCCTCTTAACTACACGTATCGTAGAGACCCAAAAAAAGAAAAAAAGTGGTTCAAATGGCTCTGAGCAGTATGGGACTTAACATCTGAGGTCATCAGTCCCCTAGAACTTAGAACTAATTAAACCTAACTAACCTAAGGACATCACACACATCCATGCCCGAGGCAGGATTCGAACCTGCGACTGCAGCAGCAGCACGGTTCCGGACTGAAGCGTCTAGAACCGCTCGGCCACAGAGGTCGGCGGCGTAGAGACGCGAGAAATAAGATGCTGAAAGCGCGAATACACCACGCGAAATGTCCTCCACCAACATGAACACAGAGTTCAACAAGAAGCAATGTTATAAGATTTTTGCAAACAGCAAACAGAAAAAAATGTCTGCAAGGTCATTTGGCCGTGTGGGTACTGCTGATGTATCAATTTCCAGCGGTGGAGCTTTCTTGCACCGGCCTGGTCTTATCTACTGGTATCTCTGCATTGTTCCAGATGACTGCTGTGCCTCACACGTACGTGCAATGAAGTGTGATTCACTTTTTATGGAGCAAGTGACGAACACCCATCGAAATCCTCATAGAAATAGGGAAGTGTGAGATAGTGTTGTGGGGTCACAAAAGGCCCTGAAGACCTGCATGACAATGAGCTTTCGGGGAGGCCGCGTTCGTCGATGACTGACAACAATGTGTCTCGCGTGGATGCCGTGGTGAAAGTGGATAGACTTGCTCACCTCATGGACATTTGCCGGGAGCCATGCGTTTCACATGAGAGTATTTACTACGTCATTTACGGCACCCTAGTGTTACCGGAAGTTTTCACGTCGGTGTGTGCCTCAGCAGTTGAATGACATGATGAAATGCTGCAAGCTAATGATTGCTTCTCTGAAACAATTGCAACGCATTGCTACTGGCAATGAAACGTGGATACTAAATTGCGTACTGGAATCGAAGCAGCTGAGCGTGATGTGGAAAAATACGGTCATGCCTGCGAGAAAATACTTGGGTTCAATGCCATGTGTTGGGAAAGTGATGTTAACAGTCTTCTTGGATCGCTGTTGACAGCTCCTGCTGGAATCAGTTCCACTAGGTGCAACCATCAATGCGGTCAGTTATTGTTTGACACATCTGCGAGCTGCCGTCAGGAAGAAGTGCCGATGGATTCTCGTGTGAACAGTTTGGTTATTCTCCACGACAATGCCAGGCCACGTATGATAATCTGAACTGCAGAGAAGCTGCGATCATTTCACTGGGAGAGTCTCGACCACCCACCATGTAAACTGAACCCATCACTAGATATCTCACGTTTTCGGCCTTCGACGGCGTTCCTTGCGAGACAACGATTCACGTGCAACGGTGAAGCCAAATGCAACACATATTTTTTCTGGAAGCTGGCTAGTTTTATTCGGGATACGAATACGTCATATTGATCTCCAGAATTTTGGCTACAAATCCTTATTTTTCAGCATGATACCCGTTAAATCTAAAGCTTGTCGGTGTATTTTTGGGACAACCTGTATACCTTCCTTAGCACGACAAATGCCCCCAAGACCAGCAGTCTGCTTCTAGTCTCGCTGTTGGCGCTGGTCACACACAACGCCAACACAACATCTGGGGGTTTATTGGAAACACTATTCCCCCGTCACACGACCACCCAGATCCTTCACAAGATCTGGGCGGCTGTCGCCACACTCATCACACAGCTCACGGCTGCCCAACCCGGGCAGTACTGGGCTGCCATACAAACAGCGTTCACCACACTGTTCCCACTCATACATGGATAACACACCACACCCCGCCCCCATCGCAAACAACCAGACACTGACACAGATCCTGTTCTGGAATGCAGACGGGATCAATAACAAAAGGGCGGAATTCGCCGCGTTCATGGAGCGTAAGGGTATCCTTATCGCACTGCTGAGCGAAACTAAGCTCAAACCACGCAACCAACTAAACTTCACCGGCTACTGCGTCTATCGTACCGACCGACCGGACGGCTCCGGTCACGGCGGAACAGCCATCATCATACACAAAGACATAGAACACACAAACATAGTGCTCCCTGAACTCGAAAAACTAGAGGCAACCGCCGTCAGGGTCATGTTCAACGGAGCCTACACTACACTGGTGTCAGTATACAACAGCCCTAAAAACATCAAAACACGCGACATCAGCACAATACTCAACATATCACCGCGCGTAATAGCCGCTGGAGATCTTAACGCAAAACACCCGGACTGGAACTCACGAATACGAAACTCCAACGGCAAGAAACTATACGAACATGCACTAGGACGATACTACATCACACTAGCGCCGACCGAACCGACGCACATTCCCTACCGGAGGGGACACAGGCCAGACGTGTTAGACATGGGCCTCATCAAGGGCATAACAACGGCACTCAACGTTGCCGTTGAAAACGATCTGCCCTCAAATCACCAACCCGTTATACTGTACATTTAAGAAACACTGCAGAACATAGAACAACGCAGGATGTTAGACTACAGGCGCGCGAATTGGACCCAGTTCAAGGAAACGCTTGACAGTCGCATCCCACCAACCCACGCGATTAACGAGACAGCCCAAATTGACGAGGCAGTCGAAACCCTCACCGGCGCCGTCCAGGACGCAATAGCCGACACCATACCAATCCGCACGCCACAACATCACAGTGCCGCCCTGCCCCAGGATATCCTGGGCCTAATCTCAATGAGGAACCGCCTCAGGAGACACTGGCAGCGTACCAGGCGCCAGCACTTCAAACGGCACATTAACAGGCTCCAGGGTATAATCCGGGAAAAAATACAAACATTCAAGACACAACAGTGGGACCAGAAACTCGAAGGGCTAGACACCACACGGCCTGGCGTGTGGCAGCTAGCCCGACACTTCACCAGGGAGAAACTGTACACCCCCACGTTACAAGGGCCAGACGGACCAGCATATTCTGCGGAAGAAAAAGCGGAACTGATGGCCCTCACACTCGCAGCGTCATTCACACCGAACCTGGATCCCTCAGACCCAGCATTCACACTTGATACGGACCAGGAGGTCACACGCATCTTGGCCCAACCAGCGCGCAACAACATCCGACCAGCTAGTACAGCAGAAATCAAATGGGCCATCATGCATACCACCGCCAGGAAGGCCCCTGGTCACGATGGCATTCAAAACCGTGTCCTCCAGGAGTTCACGGAAAAAGCTGTAGACTACCTAGCACACATTACGAATGCCATACTCAAACACCAACACTTCCCCGCCTTTTGGAAGACGGCCAAGGTCCTGATGTTCAGGAAGCCGGGGAAAGACCACTCCCTCCCACAAAATTACCGACCCATCAGTCTGCTGAGCGCGCTCAGCAAGATCGTTGAGAAGGTAATATTAAAACGACTCACCAGGCACTGCATCACAAACGACACCCTGAGACCGGAGCAATTCGGTTTCAGGAATCACCACTCAACAACACAACAACTCCTCCGCGTCGTTGAATACATAACACACGGATACAACACAAGCAAGGCAACTGGGGCGGTGTTCCTGGACATCGAAAAGGCTTTCGATCGTCTATGGCACAACGGCCTAATACGCAAACTCAGTGACGCAGGGTTCCCCGACGGGCTCGTACGTCTCATACACTCATATCTCACGGACAGGAGTTTCAACACTGACGTGCAGGGCAAACAATCGACACGACATGGTATACAGGCAGGAGTACCCCAAGGAAGTATCCTAGGGCCCTTACTGTTTAACCTCTACATCAACGACCTCCCAGCTACACATAACACGACGGTAGCAATCTACGCGGATGACACTGCCATCCTTGCGCAAGATTGGAAGCCGTCTAACATTAACTCACGACTACAGACCGCACTCAGAACGGCGGAGCCTTGGCTGGTGAAATGGCGTGTTAGAGTAAACGTCGACAAGTGCGAGGCCGTCCTGTTCACTAGAAGACCGAAGCAACTGCGCAAACATCACCACTGCAACCCAATAACACTACACACACGCCCAATACGTTTCCGCGAGAAGGTCAAATACCTCGGTGTCTGGCTGGACAGGAAACTACTCTGGGGGGACCACATTCAACACGTGGCCAACAAAGCCAACGCGAGGCTCAAACAACTCTACCCTATGCTTAACAGGCGTAGCACACTAAACAGGAGGGTGTCTAGGTCCATGTACATGACACTTATTAGACCCCTGATGACGTACGCAGCCCCTGTCTGGGGATACGCTGCGCCAACTCGCCTGCGCCGTCTGCAGCTCATACAGAACAAAGTACTCAAAATCATAAGCAACGCTCCGCGCTACACACGCATCGCGGACCTTCACCGGGAATACCGGCTAGATACTATCTTGCAGGTATTCCAAAAACTCTCCACACGACTGTACAATAACACGAGACACTCGCGCAACCCGTTTATCCTTTCTCTGGGTAACTACGACCACAACCATAGATGGAAGCATAACAGACCAAAGACATTACTGGCTAGGAACTGAACATCTATGGTCTATAGAACGCTAACACGACAGTACTGGCGAGCCCCTGCAACACAGTTATTACTGGAAACCCAGATGTGCGACTAGCCGAAAAACAGGCAACCGCAGGGAAACCGTACTGTACACAGCACGCAAACCAGCCACACACACCCCCCTACACAGTCCGTGAGCCGATCTAGGACCGATCGCCCACTAATCCACAACGACCTTGAACTGTTGCAGGGACGCAGCAACTGCAGCAAGCGCCGCAACAAGCTCCAACAACGACAAAGGTAACGATGCACGATACCTCGAACTAACACAACCACACCTTGCATGCACTGTCGCAGATAGCAAGCCGCTACTGCCCTTACTACCCGTCCTACTGTCGCAGAGGTTTTTTTCCCTTGGCGCTGGCCTTGGCACTTTTTTTCCTCTGCTCTTACAACCGCTACCCTTCGATCGCTTTCGACCACTTCTGATGGACCATGTTAATGAGTAGTCTTACCCAGACGCATGGATAACATCACAGCCTGCATCCTGTGACGCCTGATTCAAAACTAACATGCATACGGAGGTGACAGTAGAACTTTTGTGTTGGTCACCACGTTGGTGCGGGCGTGGAGGGGCCCCATCCTTAGTAGCGCTGGTCACAATGTTTTGAGTCATAAGTGTATGACGTGATGTGGGAGCTACTGTCGTGAGATTACATGCGAATATGAAGTCGACAAAAGCCCCTGAGAGCTACACAATCCGAATTAAATATTACTGTCATGAATCCAATGAAATCCATGTTGACAGTTCATTTTAAAATTACAATCTTTGCCTGTTGTAATGAGCTATGAAATGTATTAGTTATAGAGAGTGTATGCTAACAGAACCCGACTAGTCATCAAGCTTCATAGCGTCGTACCTGGGTGTACGTATACAAATAAGTAACTCAGTACATGTGCTGTGCTATACGCATCTTACTCAAAGCTTCTACACTGCATTTGGAACCGAATTATGACGAATAGGAGCTCTGGACTTACGTTTGCGTCACTTGTTAGTGTAAATGATATGTAATCTAAGCGACATAACGTTAAAAAAGAACAACTCACTATGTAACAGATTAGTAAATGGTCATTTGTTATGGCCTTTTATGGGAACTTATTACAAACACTCAGACAGCCTCCTCTAGAAAAATGAATAATGCCGAAAAAATATAGCAGCGGCATTTAGCTAAGAGGGGCAATTAGCTCATATCTTCCAACGAAAGGTTTTGAAAGGTCTCCCTTGTTTATCAGGTAAATGCCGGAAGTGATAATCCCCTATCTATTTCAGAACCCATCACTCAATTCGCCAAAAGTTTACGGACAAGCAAGCCTTGGGGTCAAGTGAAAACACTTCATATATTGCAAACTACAAGGTACGACAGGCGTTCGATAAATAATGGAACACTTTTATTCTGAAAGTTGGTTGGTTTTATTCAGGTTTCCCATGCACCATATTATTTCCCACTCTTTTGGTTACATAGCTGTATTTTCAACATAATCTCCGTTCAATCCGATGGCCTTACGCCATCTTATTAGGAGGGGCTGTATGCGCGCATGGTACCACTCGGCTGGTCGAGGTCGGATCCAACGTCTAGCTGTATCTGAAAACTCCCCGTTACCCGAGTACTGCTTCCTGGAGAGTGCATCACTCACTGAAAAAAAAAAAAAAAAAGATGGAGGTCAACAGGTGTGATATCTGGACTGTAGGGTGAAGAACAGTCCACTGAAGTTTTGTGAGCTCCTCTTTAGCGCACTGACTTGTGTGAGGCCTTGCATTGTCATGGAGATGAAGATGTTCGTTTGCATTTTTGTGGCGATGAACACGCTTAAATTGTTTCTTCAACTGCTTGAGGGTAGCACAACGTAGAGTTGATCGTTGCACGATAAAGGAGCAAATGCTAGAAGATACACATCAAATGAATTCGCAGTTGCGAATAAAGCCTACTATGAGTTGTAGAATGGAAAGACGACAGTGAAAATTCGTGCCGGTCCGGGACTCGAACCTGGAATTCCCGCTTATTGCGCGCGGCCGCCTTACCATTTGGCTTTCCGTGCACGACTCACGACCAGACACAGATTTCCATATGCCGTCAACCACTGTTCGTAGGCGCATGGTAGAGTCGTGCACGGATAGTCAAATGGTAAGGTGACCGCTTGCAATAAGCGAAAAAAGCGGGTTCGAGTCACGGTCCGGCACGAATTTTCACTGTCGTCATTCCATTCTACAGCTGATGGTAGTCCTTATTTGCAATTGCGAATTCATTTGATGTGTTTCGTAACAGGTGTGATTGCAGCCGTGCCTCTTCCTTTGCGCATGAATGGATGTCCATAGGAACTTTGCATCATAATCAAAATAACACAGTCAGTGCAATATCGTAAAACAAAATACCCCTTTCGGAGTCCCAGAAGACAGTGGACTTGACTTTACCAGCTGAGGGTGCGGCTTTGAAATTTTTCTTCGGAGATGAGGTGGTGTGGCCACCTTCCATGGACTGACGTTTTGTTTCCGGTTCCAAGTGATGAACTTACGTATCATCGCCTCTGACGATGTTCGACAAATAATTGCCACGATCAACTTCGTAACGTGCAAGAAATTCCACACAGATGGTCCTACGTTGCTCTTTTTGGTCTTCTGTTAGTCGACGAGGAACTCGTCTGGCACACACCTTTGAGTACCCCAACTGATAGACGAGGGTGTCAGCGCTGCTAACAGACGTCCAGTTGTTGAGCGAGATGTAGGATTGTGATTCTCTATCGTCCTGAATGAGAGTGTCCGCACGTTCCAGCATTGCAAGAGTCACAGCTGTGTGCGACTCTCGCGGTTCTAGGCGCGCAGTCTGGAACCGCGCGACTGCTACGGTCGCAGGTTCGAATCCTGCCTCGGGCATGGATGTGTGTGATGTCCTTAGGTTAGTTAGGTTTAAGTAGTTCTAAGTTCTAGGGGACTGATGACCACAGTAGTTAAGTCCCATAGTGCTCAGAGCCATTTGAAGCATTTTTGTGTGCGACTGCCGGAACACACGCATCGCCCAACGACTCACCGCGCTTTTCTTGACTGTCACGTCTCCATAGACATTCTGTAAGGGTCTGAGAATAACTCGATGCTTGGAAAGCACTTCCGCTGCAGAACCCATTTGGAAAGCTATGTGTAGCTTCGTCACCGATCGGAACTTCACGAAACTGCGGGGGCTTCTACGATGTTTCACAAAAAGTTCCGCGTTTCTTCAATCGAGGCTGGTCCAGAAAAAAATTGGTTGTCATCATACTGCGAGAACTGCTGGTGTGCCGGCTGGTCGGCTGAGCCCTCTCGCTCATCTGCGGCCGATCGCTGCCGCCTGGCCTGCAACGCTGCACCTGGCGGCCACGGGTGGTCCGGGGCGACCGGCCGCCAGCTCGGCCGCTTCGCTCCGCCCCGCCTGGCTCCGGCTTGTTTTCAAGTTGCACTGCAAGTTCCCTGATTGGAAATCAGCCTTTATTAAGTTTGAGAGGCGGGCCGAAACTTTTTCGTTCTAGGGGCCCCGCGGGTGCTCTCCTCTCCCCTCTACTCGGACACCCACCCCCCACTCACTCCCTCCTACTTCCGTTGAACTCCCCCGCGAGCGCACCTTTGTTAGGAGTCCAGGGGCATTATTTGTAAACTGAACTTCGCTCTGGCGCATTTATCTCGGCTACGTCCACCTTTCTGGCAGTCCTCTCGCCGTTGCCTAGCTGTGGGCGGGAAGTGAAGAGGTTGTGCTGTTAACAACTTATCGGTTCTTTCACCTCGTCTGCCACCTTCCATCACCTATGTCCACATCTACATCTATACTCCGAGGGCTGCCTTATTATGTTTGGTGGGGGGTACTCGGTGTACCACTATTACTTCTCCCTTTTCTGTTCCAGTCGCAACTTGCCCGTGGGGAGAATGATTGCTGGTAAGCCTCCACGTGAGGTCGAATCCTAGAATGCCTCTATTACCTTCATGGTCCTTCAGCAGATCTAGGAGGAAGTGCTGTATTGGTTAAAAACAGTCTTGGTTGCAATTTTAGTTCCTTATGTTTCAACGACGCCTTTCGCCTTATTTAGGCATCTTCAGGTTACCTTTCTAGATGGACGCGAGAGGCACCAAGATCTGCACAACGTGTTCCCGTTCACAGGAGCGAGTAACAGAGTAAGATGGGGGCTTCATCTAACTGAGCTCCCATCTTACTCTGTTACTCGCTCCTGTGAATGGGAACGCGTTGTGCAGATGGGGGCTCCATCTTACTGAGCCCCCATCTTACTCTGTTACTCGCTTCTGTGAACGGGAACGCGTTATGCAGATCTTGGTACCTCTCGCGTACATCTAGAAAAGATAACCTGAAGATGCCTAAATAAGGCGAAACGCGTCGTTGAAAAAATAAGAAACTAAAATTGCAACCAAGACTGTTTTTAACTAATACTGTTAAGCATTGGTTTGCTGTATGCCCCATATAGATTGGAAGAATTTCTAAGTGCTGTATTGGTTGTTCTTTCGATACCCATACGCTCTCGGAATTTTAACGGCAAATCACACCGTGATGCAGAATGCCTCTCTTGTATCGTCTGCCACTGGAGCGAGCTGAGCATCTTTTATGGTTACTAAATGAACGTCCAACGAAAAGCGTTTCTGTTCTTTAGAACATTTCTGTTCCCTCTAGCAATCCTGTCTAATACGGATCCAATACTTACCATCAGTATTCAAGTATTCGTCAGACAAGGATTTTGAAAGATAACTCCAGTGTGGGTGTAATTCTTCCAAGAAATTTCTGTCTAGCACCTGCATGACCCGTGATTTGCTTTACTTATTCCACTTTAAATCGCTCTGTACGTGCACTTGTAGATATTTAAAGGATGAGACTGCTTCCAGTGATCGTTCTGCAGTCGCCCCATATTAAATAATGTGTTTTCCAGACTTTTTAAGCGCACTACGTCACCTTTGTTCACGGTGGAGGTCAATTGAAAATCCCTGCACTAAGCCTCGATCCTCTGCCGGTCTTCCTGCATTTCGCTACAGTTTTCTAGCGTTGCAAACTCACTGTATACAACATCATACATGGAAAGTCTCATGCAAATTCAGACTTTTTTTTTTTGTCATCAGTCTACTGACTGGTTTGAAGCGGCCCGCCACGAATTCCTTTCCTGTGCTAACCTCTTCATCTCAGAGTAGCACTTGCAACCTACGTCCTCAATTATTTGCTTGACGTATTCCAATCTCTGTCTTCCTCTACAGTTTTTGCCCTCTACAGCTCCCTCTAGTACTATGGAAGTCATTCCCTCATGTCTTAGCAGATGTCTTATCATCCTGTCCCTTCTCCTTATCAATGTTTTCCACATATTCCTTTCCTCTCCGATTCTGCGTAGAACCTCCTCATTCCTTACCTTATCAGTCCACCTAATTTTCAACATTCGTCTATAGCACCACATCTCAAATGCTTCGATTCTCTTCTCTTCCGGTTTTCCCACAGTCCATGTTTCACTACCATAGAATGCAGTACTCCAGACGTACATCCTCAGAAATTTCTTCCTCAAATTAAGGCTGGTATTTGATATTAGTAGACTTCTCTTGGCCAGAAATGCCTTTTTTGCCATAGCGAGTCTGCTTTTGATGTCCTCCTTGCTCCGTCCGTCATTGGTTATTTTACTGCCTAGGTAACAGAATTCCTTAACTTCATTGACTTCGTGACCATCAATCCTGTTGTTGAGTTTCTCGCTGTTCTCATTTCTACTACTTCTCATTACCTTCGTCTTTCTCCGATTTACTCTCAAACCATACTGTGTACTCATTAGACTGTTCATTCCGTTCAGCAGATCATTTAATTCTTCTTCACTTTCACTCAGGATAGCAATGTCATCAGCGAATCGTATCATTGATATCCTTTCACCTTGTATTTTGATTCAACTCCTGAATCTTTCTTTTATTTCCATCATTGCTTCCTCGATGTACAGATTGAAGATTAGGGGCGAAAGGCTACAGCCCTGTCTTACACCCTTCTTAATACGAGCACTTCGTTCTTGATCGTCCACTCTTATTATTCCCTCTTAGTTGTTGTACAATTGTATATGACCCGTCTCTCCCTATAGCTTACCCCTACGTTTTTCAGAATCTCGAACAGCTTGCACCATTTTATATTGTCGAACGCTTTTTCCAGGTCGACAAATCCTATGAAAATGTCTTGATTTTTCTTTAGCCTTGCTTCCATTATTAGCCGTAACGTCAGAATTGCCTCTCTCGTCCCTTTACTTTTCCTAAAGCCAAACTGATCGTCACCTAGCGCATTCTCAATTTTCTTTTCCATTCTTGTGTATATTATTCTTGTAAGCAGCTTCGATGCATGAGCTGTTAAGCTGATTGTGCGATAATTCTCGCACTTGTCAGCTCTTGCCGTCTTCGGAATTGTGTGGATGATGCTTTCCCGAAAGTCATATGGTATATCGCCAGACTCATATATTCTACACACCAACGTAAATAGTCGTTTTGTTGCCACTTCCCCCAATGATTTTAGAAATTCTGATGGAATGTTATCTACCCCTTCTGCCTTATTTGACCGTAAGTCCTCCAAAGCTCTTTTAAATTCCGATTCTAATACTGGATCCCCTATCTCTTCTAAATCGACTCCTGTTTCTTCTTCTATCACATCAGACAAATCTTCACCCTCATAGAGGCTTTCAATGTATTCTTTCCACCTATCTGCTCTCTCCTCTGCATTTAACAGTGGAATTCCCGTTGCACTCTTAATGTTACCACCGTTGCTTTTAATGTCACCAAAGGTTGTTTTGACTTTCCTGTATGCTGAGTCTGTCCTTCCGACAATCATATCTTTTTCGATGTCCTCACATGTTTCCTGCAGCCATTTCGTCTTAGCTTCCCTGCACTTCCTATTTATTTCATTCCTCAGCGACTTGTATTTCTGTATTCCTGATTTTCCCGAAACATGTTTGTACTTCCTCCTTTCATCAATCTACTGAAATATTTCTTCTGTTACCAATGGTTTCTTCGCAGCTATCTTCTGTGTACCTACGTTTTCTTTCCCAACTTCTGTGATGGCCCTTTTTAGAGATGTCCATTCCTCTTCAACTGTACTGCCTACTGCGCTATTCCTTATTGCTGTATCTATAGCGTTAGAGAACTTCAAACGTATCTCGTCATTCCTTAGTACTTCCGTATCCCACTTCTTTGCGGATTGATTCTTCCTGACTAATGTCTTGAACTTCAGCCTACTCTTCATCACTACTATATTGTGATCTGAGTCTATATCTGCTCCTGGGTACACCTTACAAGCCAGTATCTGATTTCGGAATCTCTGTCTGACCGTGATGTAATCTAATTGAAATCTTCCCGTATCTCCCGGCCTTTTCCAAGTATACCTCCTCCTCTTGTGATTCTTGAACAGGGTATTCGCTATTATTAGCTGAAACTTGTTACAGAACTCAGCCTTTCTCCTCTTTCATTCCTTGTCCCAAGCCCATATTCTCCTGTAACCTTTTCTTCTACTCCTTCCCCTACAACTGCATTCCAGTCGCCCATGACTATTAGATTTTCGTCCCCCTTTACATACTGCATTACCCTTTCAATATCCTCATACACTTTCTCTATCTGTTCATCTTCAGCTTGCGACGTCGGCATGTATACCTGAACTATCGTTGTCGGTGTTGGTCTGCTGTCGATTCGGATTAGAACAACCCGGTCACTGAACTGTTCACAGTAACACACCCTCTGCCCTACCTTCCTATTCATAACGAATCCTACACCTGTTATACCATTTTCTGCTGCTGTTGATATTACCCGATACTCATCTGACCAGAAATCCTGGTCTTCCTTCCACTTCACTTCACTGACGCCTACTATATCTAGATTGAGCCTTTGAATTTCCCTTTTCAGATTTTCTAGTTTCCCTACCACGTTCAAGCTTCTGAAATTCCACGCCCCGACTCGTAGAACGTTATCCTTTCGTTTATTGTTCAGTCTTTTTCTCATGGTAGCCCCCCCCCCCGCCCCCCCACTTGGCAGTCCCCTCCCGGAGATCTGAATGGGGGACTATTCCGGAATCTTTTGCCAATGGAGAGATCATTATGACACTTCTTCAATTACAGGCCACATGTCCTGTGGACACACGTTACGTGTCTTTAATGCAGTGGTTTCCATTGCCTTCTGCATCCTCATGTCGTTGATCATTGCTGATTCTTCCGCCTTTAGGGGCAATTTCCCACCCGTAGGACAAGAGAGTGCCCTGAACCTCTATCCGCTCCTCCGCCCTCTTTGATAAGGCCGTTGGCAGAATGAGGCTGACTTCTTATGCCGGAAGTCTTCGGCCGCCAATGCTGATTATTTATCAAAATTTAGGCAGTGGCGGCGATCGAACCCGGGACTGAAGACGTTTTGATTATGAATCAAAGCCGCTACCCATTTCTTTTTTTTTTTTTTTTTTAATCTCATTTTTGTTCGGTTTCGTTCGTTGTATCTGCTCTGGGCGGACGTCGGAAGACACCCATCTCAGTTCGTTGGTGATCTATTAACTCAGTTTTTTTATTACAGAGGCCAAACAGCTCTCTGACCGAACACGCTGAGCTACCATGCCGGCGTCCCTAGACCACCGGTAGCAATTCAGACATTATCCACTAGTTAATTTGTACACGGTGTTTCATAATTCGTATTGCAGCTTCTAGGGTTTGTAGAAGCCTGTAATAGAAACTACTAATTGGAACACAACTTTTTATGGTAGTGAAAAACGGACTGTGGAAAAACCAGAAAAGACGGCAGTCGCAGCAACTGAGATGTGGTGCTACAGAAGAGTGTTGAAAAACAGGTGGACTGACAACGTAATGAGTGAGGAGGTTCTCCAGAGAATCGGCGAGGAAAGGAATATACGGAATACACTGACAACAAGAAGGGACCGAAGGGTAGGACATCTGTTAAGCGTCTGGGAATAAGCGCGATGGTACTCGAGAGAGCTGTGGATGGTAAAAACTAAAGGAAAACAGAGGTTGGAATAAATCTAGCAAGTAGCTGAGGACGTAGGTTGCAAGTAGTATTCTGCGATGAAGAGGTTGGCACGGGAGGGGAATTTCTGGCGGGCCGCATCAGGCATCAGACCACGTAGAAGACAGACAACTCAAAAAAAGCGTTTGTAGAGGCGACTTTCAATGGCATATTGATGGCTCTTTGGTATGTTGTAGTGCGGCCTGCATTGAGCTGTCCTGAGTACCTCGTTAGCTGCTTTCCATGCGACGGTATCTAGCTCCCGCGGAAACCGTTATTGGAATTCTACGCATATCTGCTATATCTGTGACTTTGGTCACGTTTTGCGTGAGTGTGGCGCAGTGACGTACGTTCGCAGCTACGGTACTGGCGGTGTGGGTCCAAATCTCATTAGAGTACTTTTTTTTTAATATGATCGTGCAGCATATAACTGGACAGTGTCTGTCGTGCAAAATTACTTAAACATAGTTATTTTCACCGTAGTAATTGCATTAATAAATCAATAACCCCTATAAATTTTCTTCGAATGATTATTCCGTTTGTTACAGTATAGATTAAGGGATCATCTTACTCGCTATCGCTTGCATGGCCTGTTAAACACAAAGTCGCAGAGCAACACGCACTTCCGGATTTTCTGGAAATTATGCGGAGAAACACAGCTGGATGAAACTCAAAAATATTGTTCTTTACTTGATCAACTTCGATGGGAAACACGGGTATTTCACCATTCCAGGGAAAAGGGTGCCCTGAAATGTTGCAAAACATTAAAAGAAGGTATTTTTATGTAATGTTACCTCAAAATGATTTCTGTATTAATCTTTAGCAAGTCGGGAGCATTTTGAATGTTTTTCGCGATTCTTTTAACCTGCCTGTAAAAGTGAACATCACAGGGTTGGGAAAGTGAAGTACGTTTGAGAGGGACACCTTTCACGGTGTGGGTGCACGCATTTCTTTCGTCTACAAAGATTTTATCGTAAAGCATCTGATCAGTCAGCCCTCCCCACGAATCAATAATGTAAAGAAGTTTTTCTTGTCCCGCGTAGGAAAGAGTGACAAATTTTAAAAATTCTTCATACAGTAACTTCGTGAAACTCCCTGATTTCTTGCGGGCCACAATTAAACTTTTTTAAATGTATGAGTCGACCTGTCAACCCTTTCTTGAATAGTCAGAACAAATTTTGGGGGCTGGTCTTACATACATGAGATAACGTAAAAGAATATCTTTAGTGACGCGGTTATAGTAACACGTGCTGTGAAGGGATGACCAATGTCATTCAGATCTTTCTTCACGGGGACGGTTTTCTCTCGCTATATCAGGAGAGCCCTATTGATCGTCGACTGGTACTGGCAGCCGGTTTTATCGGCATTAATCACGTAACGGAGGTCAAAAGAGATGAGCAATTCCGTCTATATCTGAAACCCTTCCGCGACCGGTAACACTTCGTCCATTGTTGTGAACTCTTTGGATACACATTTGAAGAAAGTATGCTATAGTGATTGATTTGTTAATGAAATTTTTGAGGCACAAACGACTATTTTCAAATAATTTCGCATAACATGTACTATTCAATGATTTTTGTACAATGAAATTGAAGTTAAAAAAGAGAAGAATGTATACCGGTAGCGTTCGAAACTGTATTGCCAGCATGCTAATTGTCAACCTTAGCTGCTGCGCTGCGCTCGCTTAGTACAATAACTGTAGCATATTATAGTGGAATGTGAGAAATGGTTTGAGACGGAAGTAGCGACAAATCAAAGACAAAATGCTACGTTAATGGAACTGGCTGGAGCCTACTGTCGTTGGAAAAATACAGGGGAGTAGTAGCACACGAAGTAAGAGTGAAAAATCTAAGCACTTCTTACAACTAAATAAAGGTTGGTAAATAGAATCCAACAGATTTTCGTCACGTTTTGGTTGTAGAAACTGAAAAGCAAAGCTTCGTAATCAAGAAGGAAGTTTGCAATCAAAACAGCAGTGCTTAAATGCACTATGTTAGTAGTTCCATGTCGCTCTTAGCTACGACTCGCTAGTTACAAAGATGTGCCTAGCGTTTAGTTTTATTTTTTCGACAAAAATACTGGTGGCATCGACAGTAAGGTCTGAGTTTGTGAATGAGCGTTTTGATTACTACGAGGGTCACTCCAAAAGAAATGCACACTATTTCTGTAAAAATACAGTTTTCATTCTGCATGTGTGAAAGTTTTACAGTGTGTAGATACATCCTTCCCGCTTGTTTTCAAACTTAGTCCAACCTGTTCCCGTGAGTGGCGCCGTCACAGCATGTCTTCAAGATGGCTGGTACACTTGACGTTCGCTAGAATTCCTGTGCTGTGAAAACGAGACAGTGGGAAACATCCACAAGAGGTTGAAAAAGATGTATGGAGATGCTGCTGTCGATCACAGTACAGTTAGTCGGTGGGCAAGCAGGTTACGTGATGAAAGCGGACACGGCAACATTGAGGATTGTCCTCGCAGCGGCAGGCCTCGTACTGCACACACTCCAGACAATGCGCAGAGAGTTAACGGATTGGTGACTGCTGACAGACGCATCACAGTGAAGGAATTGTGACACTACGTTGGGATAGCGAAAGGAAGTGTTTGCAGAATACTGAAAGTGTTGGCGTTAAAAAAGGTTTACGCCAGGTGGGTTCCCAGGATGTTGACAGTGGCTCACAAAGAAACAAGAAAAACAGTATGCAGCGAACTTGTGAAACAGTACGACACTGGTGGAGATGAATTTCTTGTAAGAATTGTGACAGGTGATGAAACATGGCTCCATCATTTTTCACCAGAGTCGAAAGGCAAACAATGGAGTGGCTTCATGCAAATTCACCCAAGAAAAAAAAATTCAAAACCACATCTTCTGCTGGAAAAGTTATGGCTACGGTGTTTTTCGATTCCGAAGTACTCTTGCTTGTAGACATCATGCCAAGTAGAGCCACCATAAATTCTGATGCATATGTGACGACACTGAAAAATCTTCAAGCTCGACTGAGTGGTGTTCGACCACATCGGCAAAAGCAGGATGTTTTGCTGTTGCACGACAATGCACGGCCACATGTCAGTCAAAAGCCATGGAAGCTACCACAAAACTCAGATAGGCAACACTGAAACACCCGCCTTACAGTCCTGACCTGGCTCCATGTGACTATCATCTCTTTGAGAACTGAAAGACTCTCTTTGTGGAACAAGGTCTGAAGATGATGACTCCCTTGTCACGCTGCCAAACAGTGGCTCCAACAGGTTGGTCCAGAATTTTACCGTGCGGGTATACAGGCGCTGGCTCCAAGATGGCGTAAAGCAGTTGAGAGGAATGGAAATTATGTGGAGAAATGAAAATACCGGTACTGTTCCTAAAGGATGTATCTACACACTGTAAAACTTTCAAAAATGTAGAATAAAAGATGGATTAAAAAAAAAAGAAAATAAAACATAATGTGCATTTCTTTTGGAGTGACCCTCGTAATAACTACAGCGTCTGTAGAAACCATTCTAACATCGTGATTATTTTTATTCGTGCTAGAGAAACAGAACAGCTAAATGAGTTCGCGTCTGAACCTAGACCGAGATAATCTGAGCTGAAAGCTCGAGTGAATTCAGATGAAATTCAAGCATGGGCCAGATTTTACTACTGAAAACGAGGAGACGACTCGAAAGAGAGCATCGCTGCTTCCTGATCGTGGAACTTTCAGTAGTTAACGTTGTGAAAGCAGCACTTCAAATTGACCTAATAAGAACAAACCCGCTTAAAGGTTCGTTAGTGTGAATTGTGCGCGGTACCAACTCCTGAATCACCGCGAAAGTAAGACACGGCACCCTCTAACTTCATTTACTCCGCAGACCTACGCCGATAGCTACAGCTACCGCGCGGCTTCGGCTTTCTTTTTGTTAATGATAATAGACTGACAGACTTTTGTAATTAAAGTAGGTGCCACCTACCGGGATTCGCGCTAGATGGCTCTAAAGGTCTTTTCTGAAATTACCGTAAGTAGTCATAGAATCGACCAGTTACGAATACGTCTTAGGTCTCCAGGTAACAAACAAACTCAAAATTACGTGGAGCTGTGATTCATTGACGTTATATCTGTTATTGTATCAAATACTACAGACGTTAAACGAAATGTCAAGAACGATAAGCGAGTATTTCTTATTAGTTCATGTGACGGTTAACATATTACAGATTACGTGAGCAATAAACATATAGCACGCATCCCTAGGACAGAAGAAGTTGATTCACAGTGAATAAAGTATGAAATTATTTTATTAGACGCTTTAAAGGTGTATGTATGCAGAGGGTAAGGTTGTATGAGGTGGGGGAGACTACCATTATTCAATAAATACGTTAGAAACTTCCTACGAAATCCAAGCGAAAACCACTGATTGAGACAGTTTTGTCGATGAGAACTAAATTAAAAGAAGTAGTTAAGCGACAGCGTTGTGAGGAGCTTCGAATGAAATTGCAAGTACAAAGAGCTGCTGAAAAGTTCGAAGAATTTTTGGTTTTAAATGAAATCGATAAACGGATCAGAGTCAGCTATCCAATCGCTCAGTGACCACACAGCAGCGGAAACGAAGTGGGACACAGAGAGGACAAAAGCACTGTATTCAGTCTACGGAATTTGTTCCCTGTGGAAGACAGTACTACGGTGTCCTCATTCAAACTGTAACACTAATGTCGGTATGACAGATGTTGAAATGAGTGATCGGGGAATAGAGAACCAACTAAAATAGGTAAACAGAGAAAAGCCGAATGGAGCTAATGGGATACCTGTACATTTCTATGTAGGTGACGCGACGAAAATTTCTCTCTCTGAGCAACAGTTCGTTGTAGGTCACCTACGCAACGAAGTTTTCGAAGCAAATTGAAAAATATGGAGAGACATTTCCGTTTCCAAGAATTGTCATCAGACTAAAGAGGGTGACTATCGGCTTATGTCTTTGTTATTAATTTAGTCTGAACTATAATCATGAAACACGTTTTATGCTCAGGGTTAATCACCTTTTTCTAAGACTGACGCTTCCCTTTGTCAGAATCAACAACATGCGTCAAACAACTATTTTTTGTAACTCAGCTCCCTCTTTTTGTTGGCAGTAAGCGGCTCCAAGGGTGACTCCAAGGTCCTTGATTTCCGGAACGGTTTAAGAATAGTTCCGTACTGTCACCGATTGAACACAAGAAGGAAATTACGAAATATTAGTCCAGGATTGACTAATGAAACTAGAAAATAAAACTACATAATTGGTTCTTAATGGGCAGAAATTGTAGAATAAAAGCCGTTAAAAGATTAAATCGCATCCCCAGCTGTGCGACTTCGAAATGAGGACTCACGGCCCCACTCACTGCCCTGAGTGTGTCTAAAGCATAAAATTCATCACCTACTACTGGTGTTATTTAACCTTGTCTTCACAATCACAGTGAAGTAGACCAAATGCGATGAAAGATCGATAACAGAAGGAGATAGCACAACATTACTGACATAAGACTTGTCTACATACTCACGTAAACGGCCCAGTCACATTAATGCGACCACCTATCAAATTCCTGAATATCCGTATTTAGCAGCATGGAAGTATGCATTTATCCTTCGGGACCATTTCCATTCATATATGCAGTTTGCACCTCGTCAGCACCATGGAATTTACCAGCAGCGTGGACCACTGCAAAGCGTGCAGGAAGAGAGTCAGTGAAGTTCTGGAAGGTACTGACAGGAATGTGAAGCTTTGCCGACTCTAGTACCGCAGCCAGCTGCGCTAGTTTTCTTGATTACTCATGGCACCCGATTTGGGGAGGGGGGAAGGGGGAAGTCCCACACATTCTCGACTGCGTTTGAATTAGGCCAGTTTAGTGGCCAGAGGAGCAAGGTAAACCCTTTCTGGTGCGCTTGGAACCTTGTACTTACACTGTGAGCTGTGTGACACGTTGAATTGTTGTGCTTGAAGATACCATCGTGCTGAGGAAGAACAATCTGCGTGTATGAATAGAAATGGTACCCAAGGAGAGATGCATATTTGTATTGATACACTGTACCTTCCACTACGACGGCATCACCTGGGGTAGGCCCTCTGCCTACTCCCTCCCGACCATTGTTGTAGGGTGTTTCGCTTTTAAACTTCCACGCAATACAAGCCAACGACCATCTGTCCGATGGTACGTAAAACGTGATTCATCCCAAAAGGCCAACTGTCGCCATTCAGTCGACGTCCAGCTGCGATATTGGCATGCAAATTACAATCTTCGCCGCCGATCAACAGCAGTCATTATGGGTGCACGGACCAGGCGTCTGTTGTGGAGGTCCATATACAGCGCTGAATGGTTGTTGAGGAGACATTGTTGGTGGCCCCTTGGTTCATCTGGGCGGTCATTTGTTCAACAGTTGTCATACACATCTTCGCGGTCGTCATTCACCCTTGTCATCTCTAGCCCGTGGGGCACCACAGTTCCCAGCGGCGCCGGGTTTGGATGGCGCCATTTTGCGATCCTCGGTATACTTCGACCACGGCAGTCCGGGAAGAGTGTACAAAGGTAGCCGTTTCGGAAATTACCCCACCCTTGGCCAGAAAATCAATGATCATGCCCTTTTGGACGTTAAATAAATCGCACCATTGCTGCATTATGGCAACGACTGCACTGGTTTTCGTGTCGCCCCGTCACGCTTATATGCCGTCCACAGCAAGTGCAGCCATCTGCCGTCTATAAGTCGTTGTTGCACGTTGATACCAAACATAGGTGGTAGTGACATAACGTGACTGTGTATTTTGATAAAATTCCCAAAAATACACTCCTGGAAATTGAAATAAGAACACCGTGAATTCATTGTCCCAGGAAGGGGAAACTTTATTGACACATTCCTGGGGTCAGATACATCACATGATCACACTGACAGAACCACAGGCACATAGACACAGGCAACAGAGCATGCACAATGTCGGCACTAGTACAGTGTATATCCACCTTTCGCAGCAATGCAGGCTGCTATTCTCCCATGGAGACGATCTTAGAGATGCTGGATGTAGTCCTGTGGAACGGCTTGCCATGCCATTTCCACCTGGCGCCTCAGTTGGACCTGCATTCGTGCTGGACGTGCAGACCGCGTGAGACGACGCTTCATCCAGTCCCAAACATGCTCAATGGGGGACAGATCCGGAGATCTTGCGGGCCAGGGTAGTTGACTTACACCTTCTAGAGCACGTTGGGTGGCACGGGATACATGCGGACGTGCATTGTCCTGTTGGAACAGCAAGTTCCCTTGCCGGTCTAGGAATGGTAGAACGATGGGTTCGATGACGGTTTGGATGTACCGTGCACTATTCAGTGTCCCCTCGACGATCACCAGTGGTGTACGGCCAGTGTAGGAGATCGCTCCCCACACCATGATGCCGGGTGTTGGCCCTGTGTGCCTCGGTCGTATGCAGTCCTGATTGTGGCGCTCACCTGCACGGCGCCAAACACGCATACGACCATCATTGGCACCAAGGCAGAAGCGACTCTCATCGCTGAAGATGACACGTCTCCATTCGTCCCTCCATTCACGCCTGTCGCGACACCACTGGAGGCGGGCTGCACAATGTTGGGGCATGAGCGGAAGACGGCCTAACGGTGTGCGGGACCGTAGCCCAGCTTCATGGAGACGGTTGCGAATGGTCCTCGCCGATACCCCAGGAGCAACAGTGTCCCTAATTTGCTGGGAAGTGGCGGTGCGGTCCCCTACGGCAGTGCGTAGGATCCTACGGTCTTGGCGTGCATCCATGCGTCGCTGCGGTCCAGTCCCAGGTCGACGGGCACGTGCACCTTCCGCCGACCACTGGCGACAACATCGATGTACTGTGGAGACCTCATGCCCTACGTGTTGAGCAATTCGGCGGTACGTCCACCCGGCCTCCCGCATGCCCACTATACGCCCTCGCTCAAAGTCCGTCAACTGCACATACGGTTCACGTCCACGCTGTCGCGGCATGCTACCAGTGTTAAAGACTGCGATGGAGCTCCGTATGCCACGGCAAACTGGCTGACACTGACGGCGGCGGTGCACAAATGCTGCGCAGCTAGCGCCATTCGACGGCCAACACCGCGGTTCCTGGTGTGTCCGCTGTGCCGTGCGTGTGATCATTGCTTGTACAGCCCTCTCGCAGTGTCCGGAGCAAGTATGGTGGGTCTGACACACCGGTGTCAATGTGTTCTTTTTTCCATTTCCAGGAGTGTACATAAAAATGAATGGTGTGGGGCGGCGGATGAGTTTGTAAAAAAAATTATAATTAAATTGCTGTATAAACACTTGCAAGTTGGCGTGTGTAAGTTTGTAAAAATAAATTTGCTGTAACAAACGCTTGCAAGTTGAATCAGTTTCTAGCTTTTAGAATGTTGTTAATGCTGTCTTTCGCCGTTCTCAACACTGGCGCTCTATTTACTTCTTGGCACCCAGAAAGTGATTTAATAAAACATGGAGCCAGTATTTAGAGATCCTAGTGCCCATTTCAATTGAGATACCATTATAGCTGCAGCTTATAGCTCTGAGGAATTAGGAGATTGTCTGGGATTTTTAATCAAAAACGGTTTTCAAAAATAGTTGAGTATATTCTGAAATTCACTGATAAAAAACACAAGTATCCCTACAACCTAACTAACAGAGCAGTTCAGAGTCTAATGCGCTGATGCAACTATAAATGTCCGAATTAAATGTTAAAAAGAATTGCTCGCCATAATTTGATGAAAATATTTCATCAAACGCCACGCTAAATATTAGGTAGAATGTCTGTCCCGCGACGGCGCGTGAAAATACGACAATACGCAAACTGAAGCTAGATAATGAAAATCATTCCAGAATTAACACTTCACATGAAATGTTTTCATGGTTCCGCGTATCTCTAGTAACTTAACACGGCACCCGAGGCTGTTTGTAGCAGATACACTGATGCGACGCGACTACCGACACAGATGGCGTGTCATTCAGCGTCTGGAGAGAACTGGGGCCTTCCTTCCTCGCGCAGCGTTCTTATATATAAAGCCGCGGTGCGGACGGCTAAGGGAACGCCTGATCAAATCGGCTGTCCCGACTAGCCGCTGGGCTAGTAACGCATCACTTCAAGTTACATAATAATTTATAGCTTCTTTTGCTGATGGCCGAAGAAGCTCTTAATTTAAACGTGCATTCAGCACGCAGGTAAGTATTGATAATAAAATTTTGACGTGGCTAAGTTAAATATTTTGGGCGAGAGAATTAATTAAAGTACACTGTACGCAGTAGATGAGCTCTGAACTGGCCCTTTTGAGATCCGCTATCGCTATAATTTTATAGGTATTCAAAAGAAACTTTACACATCTTCATAGTCATAGCGGACCTCCAACCTATTTAAATCTAAACATCCTAGCCTTATTTATTAGCCTACTTAATCTACCTTGCTTCCTTCAGTTTTAAGATGAAAACCAGAAAATCATGAATTTCCACTAAAATCTTAATTTGTGAAATCCGAAGTACTGTTTTTATTAAATCATTATGAAAGATGAATCTAAATATAAATTTTGAAGTCTCTAGCTCTTTTCTGTTGCGCCAATGATTTTTTCAGAAAAACGTCCAAATCTCGAAAACGGCTAAAGTTATCGAACTGATATTTAACACACATTAATTTAGTATTATTCCTGACATGCTAGAAAAGTTGTAGGTCATTTGCTTGATTTTTAAGGTATTGCGCAACATTTATGACGTCAGAGCTAGTTACAGCAGACTGGCTGGCACACAATGGAAACTGATGTGAATTTACTACAGCGTGAGTAGGCTGCTTCCCTACAATGGGGTAAAATGTTACCAGTATATCGGGAGACAACTCTCGTTCAGTAAAAAATAAATAAATAAATAAATAAAAAATAAATAAAGAAAGAAACTCGCACATATACTAGGCGTCCGAAGAGGAATAGCCAACATTCAGGGCTATGACAGGATAACTCATTTGAAGCAAACAACTTCAAATGGACATATGTCCCATTCTGAATGGTTTGCGAGATAGAACACGTTTAATTCTTTTATACATTTCTTTTGAATGACTCGTAAACTGTGGTCTCTAGCCAAAAAGTGTCGTCGTAGAAAATTAAACTACGTCACATTTAACAGTTCGTAAGAAAAGAGCGAGCGAATAAGGAAAATCAGAGCAACACGAATACATCGTAGCTTGGTTAGTTTTTGTAGGCCATTATGAGGTTGTTTCGCGACTTGGTAAATCACAACTACTGTGGCACGCTGTAGACAATGACAATGTGTTGAAGAACACAGAGAATAACCACATTAAATGTGTTCTGTCTCGAAAACCATTTCGCCGAGCGGTTCTAGGTGCTACAGGCTGGGAACGCGCGACTGCTCCGGTCGCAGGCTCGAATCCTGCTTCGGGAATGGATGTGTGTGATGTCCACAGGTTAGTTAGGTTTAAGTAGTTCTAAGTTCTAAGGGACTGATGATCACAGATGTTAAGTCCCATAGTGCTCAGAGCCATTTGAACCATTTTTTCGGAAACCATTTCGAATAGGGAAAATTTCAGTATGTAGTTTTTTGCTTCAAATAATCGTTCCTGTCACATCCCTTGATAGTGATAATTTCTCCTGAGACACAGTTTACAAAAAATCAGAGAACATGTACGAAATCATATATATATATATATATATATATATATATATATATATATATATATATATATATATTTTAAAAGGCGTTGCCGTAGAGACGTCAACAAAATCTCGCTCTAGACACACGTAGCAGCTGGGTCCAGCGTCCTGGATCAGATTACGTCAAGTCTGCTGCAGAAGTACATATAGTGTGGTGACAAAAGCCCGTTGTCAGTCGGCTCCTGCTGCCTTGGCCGGGTACGATTGTCCTTCACTGAGGTGGTCCGTGCTGCTGTGAAATGATGGCCTCGTGTCTATTGATAACACTGCGTACGCTGCCCGAAGGGTCCAGTGCCGGCAACTGAGAACGGTGGGCTTTCTGCGTGTCTGACAAATGTGAGCGTAACGAATCTCTGTAAAGTGGCGAGCTGGATCGCAAGCTGATTGTGAATGTTTCTCATGAATCGAGCTTGATGCTTGGACCTGCGTACTCTGATTAAAGGTGTGACAAGTGTAGTAGGCTGAACATACGTTTGCACGTGACTATGAGGCATAGCTTGGTCAGCTGAATGACAAGGGCTAGTCTGTTAGTATTTACAAATGTAAACGCTCCCTTCACATGTCTAATTTGCTGTAATTACATTCATTGAATCTTATTAGTGCTGTCTGGCAGTAATTTGGTATATTCAGGTTTAATTCTTGTTAGATAATGGAGCTTATACTTGTGTCAATGTTCATATGCCAAACGACCCATTCAGCAATACAAGCTTTCGGTGGGGCCAACTATTTGTCCTTAGTAACGTTATAAACTTAGTCTGTTTTAGTACACTACTCCTAGGGTCCTGTAATTGGTCGCCTTTCCCTTCAATGTTGTTGGTCAAGCATTTCAAGTTGTTTACGGCGGTCCAAATGGTCTGGACCGATCAGCTGATGGACGAAGGAGACTGCCCAATGCAGTAAACGTATTGGTAATATTGCTGTGACAAAGGAGAACAGGTCGGCGTATTGGTCTTGCAGTACTATAGACTAACAATGGGACCTTGTAACACCATAGCTCTAATACTCTATTGATTTATTTTTGCATTTTGTTTTATTTAATGTTACATCGTTGAGCTTCTGTAAATGTGTTTGATTGAATAGATAACACAAAATTGTATACTCCTTTCTTTGTAAAAAAAACTTTGATGTCATGGTTTTATTCTAGGCAATGTAGTATATCTGTCATTTAAATTCTTTGTCCCAATTGGAGGGAGACCAAACGTACTGTATATTATTGTCATTTTGTTTAAATACTTTTTTTTGTAGAAATACCAATATGTGCAAGGGTTCTGTTTTATTTAGAATGTTTGTTCTCTGTTATGTAAACCGCTGACCTTCACTTAGCGTTCTTAGTAATTTTGTACGTAAAACGTCTTGTGGTTCGGGAGCGGAACTTTGTAGCACGCGCAAATTGTGGTTGGCCTAAGTAGGAAAGGTGGAACAACAGTCAGTCGGGCACGAGCTACCAAACCGTGCACTACCATGTAAAAGTTGTATATTGTGCTGGTTCAGAGAGAGGCTTTTCCTGCCGCTTACAAATGCCTCGGATGGATGGATAAATAGCTGGAATGATTCTGGGATTTGTATCCGTCATCGCCACCGAGAACGCACAGAGTCCAGCAATTCTGCCTGCAGTTGCCACCACATTGCGCAATCACTGTAACGGAATACTATAATAATGTACAGTAAAGGATCAGCTTATTGGATGTTTTAGTGTGCACAAATATAAGGTAACTTACAACTGAATTTATGCACCTACCTTGATTTTATCCCTATCACAACACCTCTCAGGTTCCTCTCCATTTGAACTATGATTACCGAGTATCCTAGTTAGTGAAAAAAATGAAAGCCTCCCAGTGATTGAAACAGTCCAATTTAAAGTTTTTTTTTGGCGTGTCAAAGTCACCTATTTAATCATTTGCTTGAAAGTAGAAGACTGTGGTAATAAAGACAATTTGCAGTTTCTTTTAAAGATTAAAAGCTCTAAAAACTGAGGCTTATAAAGTGTTGCTTAGTTAATGATCATAGTGCCGCCTGTAGTATATTTTTAAAGGTGAGTTAGTTCTTGCAAATTTGTCAACATTATGTTTCAGTGTAGTAAAAGTGGAGAGCTGCAACAGTGGATATATATTCATGTTTGCTAAGTGTTTGTATCTCTTGTGAATTGGAAGTGCATATTAATAGTATAACAGGATCCACAGTTTGCCTATTGTGGTAATGCTAGGTAACAAGTAACGGAAAGACCACTATTTATGAAAACAATAATTTCGTTCCAGTATGAGATTTTCACTCTGCAGCGGAGTGTGCGCTGATATGAAACTTCCTGGCAAATTAAAACTGTGTGCCGGACCGAGACTCGAACTCGGGACCTTTGCCTTTCGCGGGCAGGTGCTCTACCAACTGAGCTACCCAAGCACGACTCACGCCCCGTAAAGTAAAGCTGTGAGGACGGGGCGTGAGTCGTGCTTGGGTAGCTCAGTTGGTAGAGCACTTGCCCGCGAATGGCAAAGGTCCCGAGTTCGAATCTCGGTCCGGCACACAGTTTTAATCTGCCAGGAAGTTTTAATAATTTCTTTATTCAAAGATAGTGAGAAGCAACCTGTTAGTGGATTCCATTTAACTTTCATTCTAAATAGAATAGTATATAGTTGAGATATATTTAACCTGTGACCCGTTCATAATTTTGCAGTGAACTACATTTATAATTTTATGTCAGCTAGGAAAATATTTGAAAAGTAATACTAAACCTATGCCCAATTCATGATTCTACAGTGAATATTATTACTAATGTTAGAAAGACCATTCAGTTTTAACAAGCCCTGAAAGTAAAAGTGTGTTCTGTTATCTGTTATATTTTTGCAAATAGTTTGTGCAGCTCTAGCTGTTAGCTTCAATCTTACCGTGAACATATGTATGTTTCAGGGTTCATTGCAATCGCGTGTGGCAAAGTACAGGTTGTGTTTGTCCGTTCAAGTTACTCATACGTACTTTCTCAAACATGAACGTTAATCTTTCTCTATCCTAATTAGGCTGGTGACCGTTTACCTTACTATTTAAAGAGTGTAGCTAGGTAAAACCTTATTTGTTACTGTTTGAATATTTACGTAATTCTGACTTTTACTTCCGATAAGCCACCTCCGTTAGGTACAACGCGGTCAATATAAGAAAATTCCTCTCAGAGGGTAACACTGCTCTGCCTCTTCATACTATAATTACTAGGATAAGAATAATTTCTTTATATGAACTGCCATAGGCTTTGAGGTTATGGTATAGTAGTAGCAGACAGGTAGTGTTATACGTGGCTTTTCCGTGACAGGACTTTGTTCTGTTGTGGCATAGTACGTAATAAGCCAGACTTGGTATTTGATTGTACAAGCTACGTAAATGCTGTTGTAGTGTTATAACCTCCCATACTGTTAATCACGGATTTTGATGTGCTTCAAATATGTTGTAGAGGCACTTACCCTGATTACCTGGATATCCGGTTTTTTAGCGACCGGCCTTGGTTTTTGAGAAAATCGATTTTGAAGTTCATTG